>NC_091335.1:1789274-1809274 GCF_038502225.1 Cherax quadricarinatus
ATATCCTTTCATTCTATGAAGTGTGTTGTTACGGAGTGCACTAACCTGGCTAAAGATTAAGATTTGAACCGTAACAGCTACACTAGTACTAGGCTACAATACTAGTACTAGGCTGGTAAATTATCCAAGTAACTAAGAACATCTCCGGGGAAGTATCTCTTAAGTAACTCACATCAGCGTAAATGAGTCTTAATTAATGTTTATAATTAATAGTAATATATAAAGTTGTAGCGTGACTGACCCCCCAGCATACATGTATTAAACTCACCGGACCAGACTTACGACTGAACCCCCAGCATACATGTATTAAACTTGCCGGACCAGACTTACGACTGACGATAATTACCCTATAACTCTCAAATTAAGGTCACTCATTATTCTTAAGCTCACATAATGAACCCTTTTCACTATTTAAAAATATTATACCATCAAGAGGTGAGAGGCGCCTTGATGCTGCTAAGGTGTTCTTGTTCCAAGGATTTGGAGACACCATCCCCTTGAATTAAGTCTACTTACAGTTGTATAACGTCCACAAGGTCCAAAAATTATATTTTTTTGTGTATATTACGCATTGATGTATATTTATAGAGTTTTTTATGTCATGTTGATATATTATTATATTTTCAGTCAATATTAGTTCTAGTTTTTGTAACATATATATATAATGCGTACTTATTTTCCATAATTGTGTGTAGCTTACAACAACCATTACTACTACAACTATTATAGCAACAACTATTACAACTACTACTACTATTTATATATTTCTTGATTGACGATTAATAATTTATAATTTTGTGAAGGTGTTATCGACCATTATTAAGCGCCAGTATTTTAAATTTAAATTACACTTAACGACAGTAAGGAGGAGAGGAGAGGGGGGGGGGTTGAAGGCGTGTTGGGGGGAAAGTGAAGGGGAGGGGGTATGGGTAAGGGGGCACTAGGAACCACCCTTTAATGTAGGAAGGGGGTAAAGGTAGTTCCCCTTTGAGGCAAGAGTGAATCATTGCTTCCTGCAGAGCGCAAGGGCTGGTATGTCCACTAAGTTATTAACTTGAACAAGTCACAACTATACTACAAGTTAGAGATGATTATTACACGTCTTGCCGGACTTCTTAATGTATTTTTGCAAGTGCTTTTGCAAGTGTATTTTTGGGATCTGAAACGGACTAATCTATTAACGTCCAGTACGGGTTCGTAACGTCCAGTACGGGTTCGTAACGTCCAGTACGGGTTTGTAACGTCCAGTACGGGCTCGCAACGTCCAGTACGGGCTCGCAACGTCCAGTACGGGCTCGCAACGTCCAGTACGGGCTCGCAACGTCCAGTACGGGCTCGCAACGTCCAGTACGGGCTCGCAACGTCCAGTACGGGCTCGCAACGTCCAGTACGGGCTCGCAACGTCCAGTACGGGCTCGCAACGTCCAGTACGGGCTCGCAACATCCAGTACGGGCTCGCAACGTCCAGTACGGGTTCGTAACGTCCAGTACGGGTTCGGAACGTCCAGTACGGGTTCGGAACGTCCAGTACTGCCTCGTAACGTCGGCGTCACCACGCTTCGCCACTGATATGCGGGGCTTCTAAGGATCAAAAAGGAATACCGTGAATGGAACAATAGACAAATAAACCAGACATAAGAAAATGAAACCTATGACGACGTTACGGTCAGACTTAGACCACATTCCTGTGTATACATGCGAGTCAGGAACCAATAATAATGTAAGTTAATCACTGTGTGATACTTAAAAATGTGAACCCGATCAAAAGGAGATCTTTAACACAGTCTGGTGGATACGAATTTTGGGAATAATATAATAATATAACATGTACGTACAAGGTATGCAAGTACATGTACAAGGTATACAGGCCTTGGTAACATCAATGACATACTGGTATAAAGAAAGCCGCTTGTTATGCTGAACATTTCGGGCAAACTAGGTTAATGGTCCAAGTCGGACCGAAACGTCGTCGTAAGCTTCTCTTTTATGCGCGGGTTATTTGTGTAAACTAGGTCAGTTTTGTCCCAGGATGCGACCCACACCAGTCCACTAACACCCAGGATGCCACCCACACCAGTCCACTAACACCCAGGATGCCACCCACACCAGTCCACTAACACCCGGGTACACATTATTACTGATGGGTGAACATAGACAACCAGCAACCAGTTTAAGGAAACACGCCTAATGTTTACAACCCTTTGCCGGGAATCGAACCCCGACCCTCACTGTATGAAGCCAGAGCTTTTGTCACCAGGCGCATGTCAGTTGCTCAACGAACCTTCATCTAGTAATAGCTGATCAGAAGGCGATTAGCTAAGGCGTTCTGTAGTTATAAGCAAAAACATTAGATGGTATGAGGAAACTATATTTAGCAGATGGCCGGCTCTGCCATCATGCCGTGCAGTATTTAAGGGTTTACTCAAGAAATTTAAAAACCATAAACAAAACCCAACTTTCTTTCTGCAGTATAAAAATGCGAGTTTTCATTTTTTTTGCTTCATTAGTTTTAAAATTCTGTATAATCTTGAAATAAATAAAATATTTTACATTTTTTAAAGATATTCCAATTTGATGAGAATTCCAACGATTCCAAGATAAAAAAAAATATTTATTGCATCGACAAATTTGCCCTCCCCCCCCACACACATAGGCTAAACTGACCCCTCCTTGATGTTGGTGAGAGGCTCTTGATCTAGGGAATTGGATCTGTGCTCCATTTCCCTGAATTAAGCCTGAATGCCTTTTGACCCCCCACCCCCAACAGGCGCTGTATAATTCTTACGGATTTACCGCTTTCCCATGATAAGCTAGTCTGAATGGCCACCATCCTTGTCGTAAGACGCATCAGCTGTTAAACACTGATGTCATTCAGAAGTAGAAGACGCATATTTGATCATGATTAAACAGGAATCAGAATTTGCAAAACTCTCAGCGGCCTAGCTTGAAACCTTTTAAAAAGCCTTACACACAGAATGCTCAAACTTGCACCTACCCATTTGAGTGACCCTTGTGGGTTTAGCGCTTATTTTTTATTTGTAATAATAATAATACACTTGAATTTCACTCTCCACCGCCGTCGTCGGGTTAAAGACAGCTTTTTAAAAGGTTACAAGCTAGGCCGCTGAGAGTTTTGCAAGTTATCAGAGCCATTACAAGATGCTAGCGATGGGTGCAAGGATTCAAATTTTGAATCCGATCGGATGAGGGATTCTGAAGCTATGATGAACGAAATAATATCGAAAAGTTGGAGGAAGAGGAAAAATAATAACATTCAGGCAACTAAAATACCTCTTCAGGGATACATAACTGTTTTGTGTCCTCGAAAATTTGCCATTTCAGCACCAAATGCTCATTTTACGTAAATTTTGGGGCAAAATTAATAGTTTAACTGTAATTGTTTATGGAGGATATCATGATACCAGAATAAAGAACTGGAACCAGTGTATAATCCTGAAGACTAGGTTAATATAATCTCCCTCCACCTTTCTGTGTTTACTTTGGTAGGGATTTTAAGCGCTAGAACTCCCAAATTCATTAAAAAAAGCATCATGAGAGTATCAGCATGCATGAAAATTTCATTCTGACATATAATGTGTTAGGGTAATCATGAGGTAGGTGAGCATGAGGTACAAGTAAGTGTAATGTTACAAGAGAGATCCATAGAGTTGTATGGCAGGCTACTCACGATGATAAACTCTGAGTCAGCATTTCGGGTTTAGTGTTTACATGAATACTTAATAATTAGGATGAGAGGGACTCGGGATGAGAGGGACTCGGGATGAGAGGGACTCGGGATGAGAGGGACTCGGGATGAGAGGGACTCGGGATGAGTGAACTGTAATATATTAGAAGCGTGATACACGAAGCTGTGCGGCAGGTTACTGTAGATGACAGGGCCTCGGCCGAGAGCATTATTATTATTATTTAGGGAGAATCGCTAAACCCGTAGGGGTCATACATCGTTTGCTGAATAAGCAACAATCGGCTTGATCCAGGTTAGGGGAGAACAGGTCAAATCCCTGGGATGAAGGGCGGTCATTATGAAGGCACCTTGATGGTGTGGGGTGAGAGCAGGCAGAGTGAACCATCACTCACGCTATTATAATCAGTGTTTATGACACATGACCTTCAGGCAGGATGTATGGGTCATTATAATGAGGTACTAGCTCTATGGAACTATTCAAGGTACAACCTTATTATGCAGCATTTATAAATTTTAATTGGCGGTGCTGTCGTCTTTTTCAGCATAGTTTGCAACAAAACACTAAATTTTAAACTAATTTACCTTTTTTTCTGAGTCGTGTGTGTGTGTGTGTATATATATATATATATATATATATTACATATATACAGAACGTAAAAAAATATATGATACAATTGTAATTTTCATGGCGGGAGAGGGAGTTATGCACTGTGATATGATATTCACATTACTCTTGTTTATTGTATCAGGGACTTCAAAGTTCTATATTCAACACCAGTGCCTACCTCCTAGAGTAGGCCTATTACCAGGCACTCGAGACGTCTAACCTACGCCTGCCTCTTTCTTTCTTTTTAACTGTAGTTAGTATTATTTTCCTTGAAATATATGCTAAAAGGTGGTGATAGTCTGACAGATTTTCTTAAAATTCTCCGAGCAGTAAATGTAGGCTCAGGTAGTGTGTCAAGGCGCTGCTTAACCTAACAGACCAGGGACACAAATTCGGATTTTAAAACTCTGCTTTTTCATAGTTTACTAACTAACCATTTATAGTTTGATAACTACCCATATGTCATCTTGTCTGCTGCAACTGTTGAAGGAAGACCCGATAATGATGATGAATTGTACTTCATTCTGTAGATAAAATTACCTTCCACCTCTCAGACGCTTTATGACCTCTACGTATATAGCGCTTCCCCATGAATATAATAATAATAATAATAATAACGATAATAGTGCACAGCATGTACAGTAATAATGGTCAAGGTGAATATATACCCAGGTGAGACCTAGCACTGCGAGAATGTCACATTTACATTCTAATGTTACATTAGCTATGTAATTATGCTGACCTGTGACACTATGGTACCATATATATGCAAATAGGGTTCAGTGGCCCTGCCATTATTACCTGGTGACGTCTGGCCAGTGAAACACCAGCCTAGTCATGTATATATTTAGTATTATTATAAATCCTCCTGGCACACTCGCCCCTGACACTTTATTGAATATATTTGCATAAAGGCGTAAATTCGCAGCAAAAATGTATTGTATATTTGGATTTATTGCATTAATTTACATACTGATACGTAGTTTCAAAGAAACACTTTAGAAACTATGCTGCCAAGGCATATATATATATATATATATATATATATATATATATATATATATATATATATATATATATATATATATATATATAATAAAATGTGTGTGTGTGTGTGTGTGTGTGTGTGTGTGAGAGAGAGAGAGAGATACTGGATATGTAGCGAGTACAGTTAGTTTACCAGAGATCAGTACAAGGCTCAGTACAGTTCCTGGATGGGCGAGTGTAACATGTGGAATCACCCAAGGATTAGTTCTAGGCCCCACACTGTTTATCGTATATGTATTAACTTCTGCTAATGTTGGTTGACTTCTGCGTATTTATGTTTGTGAATGATGTGAACATAATGTAGACGAGGACAGCAGGAACTGCACAAAGACCTGAACGGATTATTGGATTGAACATGAGGTTAATAGAGTTAAATGTGACCAAAGGAGATGTAATGAAATTGTATGATGGAGAGAGGCGGTGCACCTCTCTATCATACACTTGCTGTCTGGTCGCCCGGGGGAGGCGACCAGACAGCACACCACCTGGGGAAGCGACAAGACAGCACACCACCTGGGGAAGCGACAAGGCAACACACCACCTGGGGAAGCGACAAGGCAACACACCACCTGGGGAAGCGACAAGGCAACACACCACCTGGGGAAGCGACCAGACAGTACATCACCTGGGTAGGAGACCAGACAGCACACCACCTGGGGAAGCAAGCAGACAGCACACCACCTGGGGAAGCAAGCAGACAGCACACCACCTGGGGAAGCAAGCAGACAGCACACCACCTCGGGAAGCAAGCAGACAGCACACCACCTGGGGAAGCAAGCAGACAGCACACCACCTCGGGAAGCGACAAGACAGCACACCACCTGGGAGAAGCGACCAGACAGTACATCACCTGGGTAGGAGACCAGACAGCACACCACCTGGGGAAGCAAGCAGACAGCACACCACCTGGGGAAGCAAGCAGACAGCACACCACCTCGGGAAGCGACCAGACAGAGCACATGACCTGATTATTATTATAATCAAAAGAAGCGCATGACCTGAGAGAGGCGACCAGATAGAGCACATGACCTGAGGGGACCAAACAGAGCACACCACCTGGGAGAGGCGACCAAGCACATCACCTGGGAAAGGCGACCAGACAGAGCACACCACCTGGGAGAAGCGATCGAATAGCACACCATCAGACAGTAAGCACAGACATTACATCAGCTGTAAACACCTGAGAGCATTATACCAGATATGTTCCCTAAGGTGCACACGACCCTCACATCGGCAGCATTTACTTGACTCGGATATAATGATGACCTTCAGAAATCTAAACAGATTCCCTTTAAGACACACTTCACCACATGTGGGACCAATACTTGAGTGCGCATCGTCATTATGGAGCCCTCAGTTAAAGATATGAATTTCTGTCTCCCTGTGGGTTGACTGAAGAGTTACGAGGCTTGAGTTACGAGGAAAGACGTCAGCAACTACACGTCTCTCTTTGTGACATAGAATACTCTGGGTGGTAGACAAGGAAAGAGAAAGATTTCATCTGGGAATTAGCCAGGACAAAGACTCACGAATGTGCATTGTAATTCCATCCTCACCAAGCCACATTTCATTACTTTTTTCATTCCAGAAACCACCAACCTAAACGGTTGGTGGTTGTGATCGGTGTTTTGTAAAATGTACAGATCAGAGGAGCCACACATTGTTTTACCTAATTTTATTAAAAACAAAGTCACAGAGACACCAGTAAGCATGGGCTTCCTGTATGTGCAACCAAATGTTACCCATTTCTACACAAACATTGAATCATGTAGAAATAAATCTTTGTCTTTGTCTCTGTATACATACATAGTAGCCTGATATTTCGCAGTTTCAACGTAAATACCACAATGATGATTCACGTCAGTCAGGGGAAAGTTGAGAGGAGAACCCGATACAAAGAATCGGAGGATAAAATTTAAGCTGCAGAATAAACGGCGTTGATCAAATATTAAAAAATAGCTTTGAAATAGGATTGCAGGAAATGCAGTTGTCTTTCAAATCCATTCTTCTAATCAACCAACCAGATAGTTGTTGATTGATTAGTGGAACGACTCCTGGGAGCAGCACCTTAGCCTAAACTAATGTCCTGCATACTATTCCCCAGGAGTTGTATGACTCGTGTGGTTTTAGCGCTTCCCGATGATTACTAATGCAGTACAACCACAAATGGAAATCACTATCGGCAATTTTTCAAGCAAAAGATGGTACATGTCTGGATGCTGTCTTGTAAACTTGCACGATATAAATATGAGAGGAAGGTAGCCAGGAGAGAGAGAGAGAGAGAGAGGCAGGTGGCAGGAGAGGCAGGTGGCCAGGAGAGAGAGGCAGGTAACCAGAAGAGAGAGGCAGGTGGCAGGAGAGGCAGGTGGCCAGAAGAGAGAGGCAGATGACCAGAAGAGAGGCAGGTGGCAGGAGAGGCAGGTGACCAGGAGAGAGAGGCAGGTGACCAGGAGAGAGAGGCAGGTAACCAGAAGAGAGGTAGGTGGCCAGAAGAGAGGCAGGTAACCAGAACAGAGAGGCAGGTGGCAGGAGAGGCAGGTGGCCAGAAGAGAGAGGCAGATGACCAGAAGAAAGGCAGGTGGCAGGAGAGGCAGGTGACCAGAAGAGAGAGGCAGGTAACCAGAAGAGAGAGGTAGGTGGCCAGAAGAGAGAGGCAGGTAACCAGAAGAGAGAGGCAGGTGGCAGGAGAGGCAGGTAACCAGAAGAGAGAGGTAGGTGGCCAGAAGAGAGAGGCAGATGACCAGAAGAGAGGCAGGTGGCAGGAGAGGCAGGTGACCAGGAGAGAGGCAGGTAACCAGAAGAGAGAGGTAGGTGGCCAGAAGAGAGAGGCAGATGACCAGAAGAGAGGCAGGTGACCAGGAGAGAGAGGCAGGTGGCAGGAGAGAGAGGCAGGTGACCAGGAGAGAGAGGCAGGTAACCAGAAGAGAGAGGCAGGTGGCAGGAGAGGCAGGTGACCAGGAGAGAGAGGCAGGTAACCAGAAGAGAGAGGTAGGTAACCAGAAGAGAGAGGTAGGTGGCAGGAGAGGCAGGTGACCAGGAGAGAGAGGCAGGTAACCAGAAGAGAGAGGTAGGTGGCCAGAAGAGAGAGGCAGATGACCAGAAGAGAGGCAGGTGGCCAGGAGAGAGAGGCAGGTGACCAGGAGAGAGAGGCAGGTGGCCAGGAGGGAGAGGCAGGTGACCAGGAGAGAGAGGCAGGTGACCAGGAGAGAGAGGCAGGTGACCAGGAGAGAGAGGCAGGTGACCAGGAGAGAGGCAGGTGACCAGGAGAGAGAGGCAGGTGACCAGGAGAGAGAGGCAGGTGACCAGGAGAGAGAGGCAGGTGGCCAGGAGGGAGAGGCAGGTGGCCAGGAGGGAGAGGCAGGTAACCAGAAGAGAGAGGCAGGTGGCCAGAAGAGAGGCAGGTGGCCAGGAGGGAGAGGCAGGTGGCCAGGAGGGAGAGGCAGGTGGCCAGGAGGGAGAGGCAGGTGGCCAGGAGGGAGAGGCAGGTGACCAGGAGAGAGAGGCAGGTGGCCAGAAGAGAGAGGCAGGTGGCCAGGAGAGAGAGGCAGGTGGCCAGGAGAGAGAGGCAGGTGGCCAGGAGAGAGAGGCAGGTGGCCAGAAGAGAGAAGCAGGTGGCCAGGAGAGAGGCAGGTGACCAGGAGAGAGGCAAGTGGCCAGGAGAGAGGCAGGTGGCCAGGAGAGAGGCAGGTGGCCAGGAGAGAGAGGCAGGTGACCAGGAGAGAGGCAGGTGGCCAGGAGAGAGGCAGGTGGCCAGGAGAGAGGCAGGTGACCAGGAGAGAGAGGTAGGTAACCAGAAGAGAGGTAGGTGGCCAGAAGAGAGAGGCAGATGAACAGAAGAGAGGCAGGTGGCCAGGAGAGAGAGGCAGGTAACCAGAAGAGAGAGGCAGGTGGCCAGAAGAGAGAGGCAGGTGGCCAGAAGAGAGAGGCAGGTGACCAGAAGAGAGAGGCAGGTGGCCAGGAGAGAGAGGCAGGTGGCCAGGAGAGAGAGGCAGGTGGCCAGGAGAGAGAGGCAGGTGGCCAGGAGAGAGAGGCAGGTGGCCAGGAGAGAGAGGCAGGTGGCCAGGAGAGAGAGGCAGGTGGCCAGGAGAGAGAGGCAGGTGGCCAGGAGGGAGAGGCAGGTGGCCAGGAGAGAGAGGTAGGTGGGCAGGAGAGAGGCAGGTGGCCAGGAGAGAGAGGCAGGTGGCCAGGAGAGAGAGGCAGGTGGCCAGGAGAGAGAGGCAGGTGGCCAGGAGAGAGGCAGGTGGGCAGGAGGCCAGGAGAGAGATGCAGGTGGCCAGGAGAGAGAGGCAGGTGGCCAGGAGCGAGAGGCAGGTGTCCCGGAGAGAGAGGCAGGTGGCCAGGAGAGAGAGGCAGGTGGCCAGGAGGGAGAGGCAGGTGGCCAGGAGAGAGAGGTAGGTGGGCAGGAGAGAGGCAGGTGGCCAGGAGAGAGAGGCAGGTGGCCAGGAGAGAGAGGCAGGTGGCCAGGAGAGAGAGGCAGGTGGCCAGGAGAGAGAGGCAGGTGGCCAGGAGAGAGAGGCAGGTGGCCAGGAGAGAGAGGCAGGTGGCCAGGAGAGAGAGGCAGGTGGCCAGGAGAGAGAGGCAGGTGGCCAGGAGAGAGAGGCAGGTGGCCAGGAGAGAGAGGCAGGTGGCCAGGAGAGAGAGGCAGGTGGCCAGGAGAGAGAGGCAGGTGGCCAGGAGAGAGAGGCAGGTGGCCAGGAGAGAGAGGCAGGTGGCCAGGAGAGAGAGGCAGGTGGCCAGGAGAGAGAGGCAGGTGGCCAGGAGAGAGAGGCAGGTGGCCAGGAGAGAGAGGCAGGTGGCCAGGAGAGAGAGGCAGGTGGCCAGGAGAGAGAGGCAGGTGGCCAGGAGAGAGAGGCAGGTGGCCAGGAGAGAGAGGCAGGTGGCCAGGAGAGAGAGGCAGGTGGCCAGGAGAGAGAGGCAGGTGGCCAGGAGAGAGAGGCAGGTGGCCAGGAGAGAGAGGCAGGTGGCCAGGAGAGAGAGGCAGGTGGCCAGGAGAGAGGCAGGTGGCCAGGAGAGAGAGGCAGGTGGCCAGGAGAGAGAGGCAGGTGGCCAGGAGAGAGAGGCAGGTGGCCAGGAGGGAGAGGCAGGTGGCCAGGAGAGAGAGGCAGGTGGGCAGGAAAGAGGCAGGTGGCCAGGAGAGAGAGGCAGGTGGCCAGGAGAGAGAGGCAGGTGGCCAGGAGAGAGAGGCAGGTGGCCAGGAGAGAGAGGCAGGTGGCCAGGAGAGAGAGGCAGGTGGCCAGGAGAGAGAGGCAGGTGGCCAGGAGAGAGAGGCAGGTGGCCAGGAGAGAGAGGCAGGTGGCCAGGAGAGAGAGGCAGGTGGCCAGGAGAGAGAGGCAGGTGGCCAGGAGAGAGAGGCAGGTGGCCAGGAGAGAGAGGCAGGTGGCCAGGAGAGAGAGGCAGGTGGCCAGGAGAGAGAGGCAGATGAACAGAAGAGAGGCAGGTGGCCAGGAGAGAGAGGCAGGTAACCAGAAGAGAGAGGCAGGTGGCCAGAAGAGAGAGGCAGGTGGCCAGAAGAGAGAGGCAGGTGACCAGGAGAGAGAGGCAGGTGGCCAGGAGAGAGAGGCAGGTGGCCAGGAGAGAGAGGCAGGTGGCCAGGAGAGAGAGGCAGGTGGCCAGGAGAGAGAGGCAGGTGGCCAGGAGAGAGAGGCAGGTGGCCAGGAGAGAGAGGCAGGTGGCCAGGAGAGAGAGGCAGGTGGCCAGGAGAGAGAGGCAGGTGGCCAGGAGGGAGAGGCAGGTGGCCAGGAGAGAGAGGTAGGTGGGCAGGAGAGAGGCAGGTGGCCAGGAGAGAGAGGCAGGTGGCCAGGAGAGAGAGGCAGGTGGCCAGGAGAGAGAGGCAGGTGGCCAGGAGAGAGGCAGGTGGGCAGGAGGCCAGGAGAGAGATGCAGATGGCCAGGAGAGAGAGGCAGGTGGCCAGGAGAGAGAGGCAGGTGACCAGGAGAGAGAGGCAGGTGGCCAGGAGAGAGAGGCAGGTGGCCAGGAGGGAGAGGCAGGTGGCCAGGAGAGAGAGGTAGGTGGGCAGGAGAGGCAGGTGGCCAGGAGAGAGAGGCAGGTGGCCAGGAGAGAGAGGCAGGTGGCCAGGAGAGAGAGGCAGGTGGCCAGGAGAGAGAGGCAGGTGGCCAGGAGAGAGAGGCAGGTGGCCAGGAGAGAGAGGCAGGTGGCCAGGAGAGAGAGGCAGGTGGCCAGGAGAGAGAGGCAGGTGGCCAGGAGAGAGAGGCAGGTGGCCAGGAGAGAGAGGCAGGTGGCCAGGAGAGAGAGGCAGGTGGCCAGGAGAGAGAGGCAGGTGGCCAGGAGAGAGAGGCAGGTGGCCAGGAGAGAGAGGCAGGTGGCCAGGAGAGAGAGGCAGGTGGCCAGGAGAGAGAGGCAGGTGGCCAGGAGAGAGAGGCAGGTGGCCAGGAGAGAGAGGCAGGTGGCCAGGAGAGAGATGCAGGTGGCCAGGAGAGAGAGGCAGGTGGCCAGGAGAGAGAGGCAGGTGGCCAGGAGGGAGAGGCAGGTGGCCAGGAGAGAGAGGTAGGTGGGCAGGAAAGAGGCAGGTGGCCAGGAGAGAGAGGCAGGTGGCCAGGAGAGAGAGGCAGGTGGCCAGGAGAGAGAGGCAGGTGGCCAGGAGAGAGAGGCAGGTGGCCAGGAGAGAGAGGCAGGTGGCCAGGAGAGAGAGGCAGGTGGCCAGGAGAGAGAGGCAGGTGGCCAGGAGAGAGGCAGGTGGCCAGGAGAGAGAGGCAGGTGGCCAGGAGAGAGAGGCAGGTGGCCAGGAGAGAGAGGCAGGTGGCCAGGAGAGAGAGGCAGGTGGCCAGGAGGGAGAGGCAGGTGGCCAGGAGAGAGAGGGAGGTGGGCAGGACAGAGGCAGGTGGCAGGAGAGAGGCAGGAGAGAGAGGCAGGTGGCCAGGAGAGAGAGGCAGGTGGCCAGGAGAGAGAGGCAGGTGGCCAGGAGAGAGGCAGGTGGGCAGGAGGCCAGGAGAGAGATGCAGGTGGCCAGGAGAGAGAGGCAGGTGGCCAGGAGAGAGAGGCAGGTGACCAGGAGAGAGAGGCAGGTGGCCAGGAGAGAGAGGCAGGTGGCCAGGAGAGAGAGGTAGGTGGGCAGGAGAGAGGCAGGTGGCCAGGAGAGAGAGGCAGGTGGCCAGGAGAGAGAGGCAGGTGGCCAGGAGAGAGAGGCAGGTGGCCAGGAGAGAGAGGCAGGTGGCCAGGAGAGAGAGGCAGGTGACCAGGAGAGAGAGGCAGGTGGCCAGGAGAGAGAGGCAGGTGGCCAGGAGGGAGAGGCAGGTGGCCAGGAGAGAGAGGTAGGTGGGCAGGAGAGAGGCAGGTGGCCAGGAGAGAGGCAGGTGGCCAGGAGAGAGAGGCAGGTGGCCAGGAGAGAGAGGCAGGTGGCCAGGAGAGAGAGGCAGGTGGCCAGGAGAGAGAGGCAGGTGGCCAGGAGAGAGAGGCAGGTGGCCAGGAGAGAGAGGCAGGTGGCCAGGAGAGAGAGGCAGGTGGCCAGGAGAGAGAGGCAGGTGGTCAGGAGAGAGGCAGGTGGCCAGGAGAGAGAGGCAGGTGGCCAGGAGAGAGATGCAGGTGGCCAGGAGAGAGAGGCAGGTGGCCAGGAGAGAGAGGCAGGTGGCCAGGAGAGAGAGGCAGGTGGCCAGGAGAGAGAGGCAGGTGGCCAGGAGAGAGAGGCAGGTGGCCAGGAGAGAGAGGCAGGTGGCCAGGAGAGAGAGGCAGGTGGCCAGGAGAGAGAGGCAGGTGGCCAGGAGAGAGAGGCAGGTGGCCAGGAGAGAGAGGCAGGTGGCCAGGAGAGAGAGGCAGGTGGCCAGGAGAGAGGCAGGTGGCCAGGAGAGAGAGGCAGGTGGCCAGGAGAGAGATGCAGGTGGCCAGGAGAGAGAGGCAGGTGGCCAGGAGAGAGAGGCAGGTGGCCAGGAGGGAGAGGCAGGTGGCCAGGAGAGAGAGGTAGGTGGGCAGGAAAGAGGCAGGTGGCCAGGAGAGAGAGGCAGGTGGCCAGGAGAGAGAGGCAGGTGGCCAGGAGAGAGAGGCAGGTGGCCAGGAGAGAGAGGCAGGTGGCCAGGAGAGAGAGGCAGGTGGCCAGGAGAGAGAGGCAGGTGGCCAGGAGAGAGAGGCAGGTGGCCAGGAGAGAGGCAGGTGGCCAGGAGAGAGAGGCAGGTGGCCAGGAGAGAGAGGCAGGTGGCCAGGAGAGAGAGGCAGGTGGCCAGGAGAGAGAGGCAGGTGGCCAGGAGAGAGAGGCAGGTGGCCAGGAGAGAGAGGCAGGTGGCCAGGAGAGAGAGGCAGGTGGCCAGGAGAGAGAGGCAGGTGGCCAGGAGAGAGAGGCAGGTGGCCAGGAGAGAGAGGCAGGTGGCCAGGAGAGAGAGGCAGGTGGCCAGGAGAGGCAGGTGGCCAGGAGAGGCAGGTGGCCAGGAGAGAGAGGCAGGTGGCCAGGAGAGAGAGGCAGGTGGCCAGGAGAGAGAGGCAGGTGGCCAGGAGAGAGAGGCAGGTGGCCAGGAGAGAGAGGCAGGTGGCCAGGAGAGAGGGGCAGGTGGCCAGGAGAGAGAGGCAGGTGGCCAGGAGAGAGGGGCAGGTGGCCAGGAGAGAGAGGCAGGTGGCCAGGAGAGAGAGGCAGGTGGCCAGGAGAGAGAGGCAGGTGGCCAGGAGAGAGAGGCAGGTGGCCAGGAGAGAGAGGCAGGTGGCCAGGAGAGAGAGGCAGGTGGCCAGGAGAGAGGCAGGTGGCCAGGAGAGAGAGGCAGGTGGCCAGGAGAGAGGGGCAGGTGGCCAGGAGAGAGGCAGGTGGCCAGGAGAGAGGCAGGTGGCCAGGAGAGAGAGGCAGATGACCAGAAGAGAGGCAGGTGGCCAGGAGAGAGGCAGGTGGCCAGGAGAGAGCCAGTCTGAATAAAGTGGAGTATTATAATAGTCACGGGAGAAGCATTAAGGTCATACAGCTCTTGGAAATATGAGGTAACCAGATTTGAACCAAGGTAAGGGAGGATAGCTCCAGTTCCTTGGATCAAGAGACCTTCACCAGCATCAAGGACACCTCCCTTGAGTGACTTTGAATGACGTTTATTGATGTGCTCTTGCGTCTGGCACTCACGCGGCCGGCACCTCAACTGCGGCAGGGGGGGGGGAAAAAGTGTCTTATACACCTTTTTTTTTTTTTCCATTTATTATTTTTCAAAATTTTTACCGTAGGATTATTGGATTTTTACTTTAATATATATTTGATGTATGTGCATAAACAGAGCACTGATTATTTGGCATTGCTTGTAAAGGGAGAAACGTAAACAAGTGAGTGTTGATGTGTGGTGATACGCAAGTTAGAGATGGATCCAAGTAACTAGACCTTATGATGGCTCTCTCTCTCTCTCTCTCTCTCTCTCTCTCTCTCTCTCTCTCTCTCTCTCTCTCTCTCTCTCTCTCTCTCTCTCTCTCTCTCTCTCTCTCTCTCTCTCTCTCTCTCTCTCTCTCTCTCTCTCTCTCTCTCTCTCTCTCTCTCTCTCCCTCCCCCTCCCTCTCTCCCTCCCTCTCTCCCTTTCCCTCCCACACAGGGAGTGAGGTAAATGACCGAATTTATCAGGTATGTTGACAGACCTCTGGGTGTATAGTGAGGCGATATGTGTTGACCAGTCCAGGACCCACTGTGTGTACCCCACGACCCACTGTGTGTACCCCAGGACCCACTGTGTGTACCCCAGGACCCACTGTGTGTACCCCAGGACCCACTGTGTGTACCCCAGGACCCACTGTGTGTACCCCACGACCCACTGTGTGTACCACACGACCCACTGTGTGTACCCCAGGACCCACTGTGTGTACCCCAGGACCCACTGTGTGTACCCCAGGACCCACTGTGTGTACCCCACGACCCACTGTGTGTACCCCACGACCCACTGTGTGTACCCCAGGACCCACTGTGTGTACCCCAGGACCCACTGTGTGTACCCCAGGACCCACTGTGTGTACCCCAGGACCCACTGTGTGTACCCCACGACCCACTGTGTGTACCCCACGACCCACTGTGTGTACCCCACGACCCACTGTGTGTACCCCACGACCCACTGTGTGTACCCCACGACCCACTGTGTGTACCCCACGACCCACTGTGTGTACCCCACGACCCACTGTGTACCCCAGGACCCACTGTGTACCCCAGGACCCACTGTGTGTACCCCAGGACCCACTGTGTGTACCCCAGGACCCACTGTGTGTACCCCAGGACCCACTGTGTGTACCCCACGACCCACTGTGTGTACCCCACGACCCACTGTGTGTACCCCACGACCCAGTGTGTGTACCCCACGACCCACTGTGTGTACCCCACGACCCACTGTGTACCCCACGACCCACTGTGTACCCCACGACCCACTGTATGTACCCCACGACCCACTGTGTGCACCCCACGACCCACTGTGTGTACCCCAGGACCCACTGTGTGTACCCCACGACCCACTGTGTGTACCCCACGACCCACTGTGTGTACCCCACGACCCACTGTGTGTACCCCACGACCCACTGTGTGTACCCCACGACCCACTGTGTGTACCCCAGGAACCACTGTGTGTACCCCACGACCCACTGTGTGTACCTCAGGACCCACTGTGTGTACCCCACGACCCACTGTGTGTACCCCACGACCCGCTGTGTACCCCCACGACCCCCTGTGTGTACCCCAGGACCCACTGTGTGTACCCCAGGACCCACTGTGTGTACCCCAGGACCCACTGTGTGTACCCCAGGACCCACTGTGTGTACCCCACGACCCGCTGTGTGTACCCCACGACCCACTGTGTACCCCACGACCCACTGTGTACCCCACGACCCACTGTGTGTACCCCACGACACACTGTGTGTACCCCACGACCCATTGTGTACCCCACGACCCACTGTGTGTACCCCACGACCCACTGTGTGTACCCCACGACCCACTGTGTGTACCCCACGACCCACTGTGTGTACCCCACGACCCACTGTGTGTACCCCACGATCCACTGTGTATCCCACGACCCACTGTGTGTACCCCACGACCCACTGTGTGTACCCCACGACCCACTGTGTGTACCCTACGACCCACTGTGTGTACCCCACGACCCACTGTGTACACCCCAGGACCCACTGTGTGTACCCCACGACCCACTGTGTATCCCACGACCCACTGTGTGTACCCCACGACCCACTGTGTGTACCCCACGACCCACTGTGTGTACCCTACGACCCACTGTGTGTACCCCACGACCCACTGTGTACACCCCAGGACCCACTGTGTGTACCCCAGGACCCACTGTGTGTACCCCACGACCCACTGTGTGTACCCCACGACCCACTGTGTGTACCCCACGACCCACTGTGTGTACCCCACGACCCACTGTGTGTACCACACGACCTAGAGTATTTGTGTGAGAGACTGACGAATAGGGAAGACCTAATCTAACTTAACACAACATTAGGACAGGAATTATGCTAGGAAATAGGGAAAACTGAGAGAGAGAGAGAAAGAGAGAGAGAGAGAGAGAGAGAGAGAGAGAGAGAGAGAGAGAGAGAGAGAGAGGGGTGAGTCACAGTCTTTATTGATCGCTGGGTAAAATGATCAAGACTGGCAAACGTGTACTAGCACCTCTCCTGCCTCCCCCTCCTTCATTTAGGATGTCAGTGCCATCTGACACACACTAGTGTATCAGTGCCATCTAGGTGACATCTGACACACTAGTGTATCAGTGCCATCTAGGTGACATCTGACACACTAGTGTATCAGTGCCATCTAGGTAACGTCTGACACACTAGTGTATCAGTGACATCTGTGACTCAGTGCCATTTGTGACATTTTATGCCAGTACCTCAGTGTGACCTAGGTAACACTTAACACCAGTGCCTATCAATGCCATCCAGGTGACAGCATACCAGTGCCTCTCAGTGCTACTTAGGTGACGATACACTAGTGCTTCTTAGTGCCATCTAGGTGACACCTGACACGCTAGTGTATCAGTGTCATCTAGGAGATGACACTAGTGCCACCTAGGTGACGACACACTGTGACACTGGTGCTTTTTAGCATCTAGATGATACATCAGTGTGTCTTAGTGCCATCTAGGTGACGTGTGACACACTAGTGTGTCTCAGTACCATCTAGGTGACGTGTGACACACTAGTGTGTCTCAGTACCATCTAGGTGACGTGTGACACACTAGTGTGTCTCAGTACCATCTAGGTGACGTGTGACACACTAGTGTGTCTCAGTACCATCTAGGTGACGTGTGACACACTAGTGTGTCTCAGTACCATCTAGGTGACGTGTGACACACTAGTGTCTCTCAGTACCATCTAGGTGACGTGTGACACACTAGTGTGTCTCAGTACCATCTAGGTGACGTGTGACACACTAGTGTGTCTCAGTACCATCTAGGTGACGTGTGACACACTAGTGTCTCTCAGTACCATCTAGGTGACGTGTGACACACTAGTGTGTCTCAGTACCATCTACGTGACGTGTGACACACTAGTGTCTCTCAGTACCATCTAGGTGACGTGTGACACACTAGTGTCTCTCAGTACCATCTAGGTGACGTGTGACACACTAGTGTGTCTCAGTACCATCTACGTGACGTGTGACACACTAGTGTCTCTCAGTACCATCTAGGTGACGTGTGACACACTAGTGTCTCTCAGTACCATCTAGGTGACGTGTGACACACTAGTGTGTCTCAGTACCATCTACGTGACGTGTGACACACTAGTGTCTCTCAGTACCATCTAGGTGACGTGTGACACACTAGTGTCTCTCAGTACCATCTAGGTGACGTGTGACACACTAGTGTGTCTCAGTACCATCTACGTGACGTGTGACACACTAGTGTCTCTCAGTACCATCTAGGTGACGTGTGACACACTAGTGTCTCTCAGTACCATCTAGGTGACGTGTGACACACTAGTGTGTCTCAGTACCATCTAGGTGACGTGTGACACACTAGTGTCTCTCAGTACCATCTAGGTGACGTGTGACACACTAGTGTGTCTCAGTACCATCTAGGTGACGTGTGACACACTAGTGTGTCTCAGTACCATCTAGGTGACGTGTGATACACTAGTGTGTCTCAGTACCATCTAGGTGACGTG
Organism: Cherax quadricarinatus; assembly: GCF_038502225.1. Classification (NCBI taxonomy): domain Eukaryota; kingdom Metazoa; phylum Arthropoda; class Malacostraca; order Decapoda; family Parastacidae; genus Cherax; species Cherax quadricarinatus. The sequence goes on from NC_091335.1 coordinate 1,807,691, forward strand.
TGATACACTAGTGTGTCTCAGTACCATCTAGGTGACGTGTGATACACTAGTGTGTCTCAGTACCATCTAGGTGACGTGTGACACACTAGTGTGTCTCAGTACCATCTAGGTGACGTGTGATACACTAGTGTGTCTCAGTACCATCTAGGTGACGTGTGATACACTAGTGTGTCTCAGTACCATCTAGGTGACGTGTGATACACTAGTGTGTCTCAGTACCATCTAGGTGACGTGTGATACACTAGTGTGTCTCAGTACCATCTAGGTGACGTGTGATACACTAGTGTGTCTCAGTACCATCTAGGTGACGTGTGACACACTAGTGTGTCTCAGTACCATCTAGGTGACGTGTGATACACTAGTGTGTCTCAGTACCATCTAGGTGACGTGTGATACACTAGTGTGTCTCAGTACCATCTAGGTGACGTGTGACACACTAGTGTGTCTCAGTACCATCTAGGTGACGTGTGATACACTAGTGTCTCTCAGTACCATCTAGGTGACGTGTGACACACTAGTGTCTCTCAGTACCACCTAGGTGACACTTGTCACATTGCCTCTTTGTTGGAAGTCACGTTATTCATTCTTTAAATTACTCTCAATATTATTTATTTCTCTTGTTTCTGACTGACGAAAATACTTACTGTCATATGTATATTTGTGCGTATAGTGTATACACACATACGGTATTGTGTGTGTGCTGATGTTCCCGAGATATACACTCCCGAGGTCCGGACTTACACCCGGCTTCTGAAATTATTGAGTTATTCCACACTGGAAAGTAAAGATAAATGTGAACTTATCCGCCACTTGATAATAAAACGGAAAAAAAGCCCAGAAATCCTGCCAGAGTGTAAAACTTTAAGCAAGCTTCCATTACATATATGATATATACCATCTGGTGATATAGCATAACGAACCCACTAAAACATTGCATGAGCATCAGAAAATGAAGTTTCTGTTCGTATTACAATTGTATTTTATTACCTTAAAGCAAGTAATTGTTGTATGAGTGGATTAAATGTAGCACTGTTGATGAAGTGTATTTAACATCCCTTACATAAACTACAACAAATAATACGTAGGATAAACAAGAAGACATTAAACTCAAGGAGATGCTGAGCACAATGTGAGTTAGATGACAGTTCAACAGTTTTCTATAACATTAGTGTTAGCACATGACTTGTTGCTCCTGAGTCTGATCAAGTGTCTGCCATTGTATACAAGCTGCTGCTTACACTTGAATCCATTCATTTCAGTTGGTGTTATGTTGTCTATAAGTGGGTTCAGCTCCTCTTCTGATCAGTGTTTACTACACTTTTGTGTTTGAATCTGGTGGTACATTATATCAAGTGCGCCTTGTAAGGTTACTATATTAAAATAGTAGTATATTGTTTACTTTTTTGCACATTGATCAACTAATGCTTTCTTGTGTGTTGCAGGTACAGTGCTGACCGTTGAGTAGTACTGGATGGTGTCAGTATTAGTGTCGGTACTGAACGGTGTCGGTCCTGCTCGTTGACGGTAATGGACAGTGTCAGTACTGAACGGTTTTGGCACTGGACGGTATCAGTACTGGTGACC
>NC_091335.1:1816774-1824274 GCF_038502225.1 Cherax quadricarinatus
GGAAGTGCCGCGATATATGACCCCCTGGAGGGAAGTGCAGCGATATATGACCCCCTGGAGGGAAGTGCCACGATATATGACCCCCTGGAGGGAAGTGCCGCGATATATGACCCCCTGGAGGGAAGTGCCGCGATATATGACCCCCTGGAGGGAAGTGCAGCGATATATGACCCCCTGGAGGGAAGTGCCGCGATATATGATCCCAATAACAGATACAGCTCCTATTCATGAATATAATTAGATTCTATTTTGTGCTTTATATTATTATGGGATCAATTTTAAACCTTCCTTGTTTGATCTAAGTGTTTGTAGGGCGTCTTGGTGACGCTCTCTTATTTTCCGGTTGTAAGGTTTCTGGCGGTTATATATTTGCTTGTGGCAGCCTTGTAAGAGGTGAACCCAGGCTGGCTGGCCAGGCTCAGGCTGTGTGCGGCTTTACCTTCACATAATGAAGAACTGTGCACTACATTACACAATATGTGAGAGAAATTGGTTCAGGTTGTGGGAACATCTTTAAACATTTAGTCAGGCGGCTCCTCTCTTAAAGGTCAAGCAGCGTCTGCCAACACCTCGTGTTCCACACACACACTATTATTATTATTATTATTATTATTATTATTATTATTATTATTATTATTATTAGTAGTAGTAGTAGTAGTAGTTGTTGTTGTATTTGTATTGTTAACTGTGTAGCTGTTACGATATTCATGGCTAAAGTTTTAGCATCTTCTGCACACAACCTGAAGGACCGAGGTTCGATCCCTTCACAAGTGGAAACGTTGGGTATGGGAGTGATAATGTCAGAGGATCTTACCTTCAAAGACCACAACAATGTACCTACCGCATCTGCTAGGAAAATGGATAATGAGAACCTTTAAAACTAGGGACGCGAAGCCCATGATTCTCTTCAAATCGCTTGTTCTCTCTAGGCTGGAATACTGTTGTACATTAACTTCCCCCTTCAAGGCTGGCAAAATTGCTGACCTGGAGAGTGTACAAAGAACTTTCACGGCACACATAAGTATGATAAAGCACCTAAATTACTGGGAACGGTTGAAGTTCCTTAATTTGTATTCCCTGGAGCGCAGACGAGAGAGATACATGATAATATACATTTGGAAAATCCTAGAGGGATTAGTACCAAACTTACACACGAAAATCACTCTCTATGAAAGTAAAAGACTCGGCAGGAGATACAACATTCCCCCAGGGGCGCCACGAGTACACTGAGAGACAACACAATAAGTGTCAGGGGTCCAAGACTGTTCAACTGCCTCCCAGCATACATAAGGGGTATTACCAATAGACCCCTGGCGAGGACAAGCCATTCCCTCGTTACTATCTCTACCCTCGTTCAGCTCTTTACAATCACCCCTACCACAATCGGCAGTAACTAGGCAGTTGGTGTATATATATATATATATATATATATATATATATATATATATATATATATATATATATATATATATATATATACCGTGTTACATAATATATACATACAACCGTGTTATATAAAAAACATATCAAGTGCTGACTGGAAGTCTCTCTCCACTGAAATAATTTATTTAATATTATATGCTCTTAATGCGGGTTTAGCTCTTTAGTAAAATAATAATAATAATCCATATGTTCTTTATAGTATTATATTAATATATATATATATATATATCTATATATATATATATATATATATATATATATATATATATATATATATATTATGTAACACGGTTGTATATATATATATATATATTATGTAACACGGTTGTATATATATATTATGTAACACGGTTTACCTGGAGATAGTTCCGGGGGTCAACGCCCCCGCGGCCCGGTCTGTGACCAGGCCTCCTGGTGGATCAGAGCCTGATCAACCAGGCTGTTACTGCTGGCTGCACGCAAACCAACATACTAGCCACAGCCCGGCTGGTCAGGAACCGACTTTAGGTGCTTGTCCAGTGCCAGCTTGAAGACTGCCAGGGGTCTGTTGATAATCCCCCTTATGTATGCTGGGAGGCAGTTGAACAGTCTCGGGCCCCTGACACTTATTGTATGGTCTCTTAACGTGCTAGTGACACCCCTGCTTTTCATTGGGGGGATGGTGCATCGTCTGCCAAGTCTTTTGCTTTCGTAGTGAGTGATTTTCGTGTGCAAGTTCGGTACTAGTCCCTCTAGGATTTTCCAGGTGTATATAATCATGTATCTCTCCCGCCTGCGTTCCAGGGAATACAGGTTTAGGAACCTCAAGCGCTCCCAGTAATAGAGGTGTTTTATCTCCGTTATGCGCGCCGTGAAGGTTCTCTGTACATTTTCTAGGTCAGCAATTTCACCTGCTTTGAAAGGTGCTGTTAGTGTGCAGCAATATTCCAGCCTAGATAGAACAAGCGACCTGAAGAGTGTCATCATGGGCTTGGCCTCCCTAGTTTTGAAGGTTCTCATTATCCATCCTGTCATTTTTCTAGAAGATGCGATTGATACAATGTTATGGTCCTTGAAGGTGAGATCCTCCGATATGATCACTCCCAGGTCTTTGACGTTAGTGTTTCGCTCTATTTTGTGGCCAGAATTTGTTTTGTACTCTGATGAAGATTTAATTTCCTCGTGTTTACCATATCTGAGTAATTGAAATTTCTCATCGTTGAACTTCATATTGTTTTCTGCAGCCCACTGAAAGATTTGGTTGAAGTCCGCCTGGAGCCTTGCAGTGTTTGCAATGGAAGACACTGTCATGCAGATTCGGGTGTCATCTGCAAAGGAAGACACGGTGCTGTGGCTGACATCCTTGTCTATGTCAGATATGATGATGAGGAACAAGATGGGAGCGAGTACTGTGCCTTGTGGAACAGAGCTTTTCACCGTAGCTGCCTCGGACTTTACTCTGTTGACGACTACTCTCTGTGTTCTGTTAGTGAAGAAATTATAGATCCATCGACCGACTTTTCCTGTTATTCCTTTAGCACGCATTTTGTGCGCTATTACGCCATGGTCACACTTGTCGAAGGCTTTTGCAAAGTCTGTATATATTACATCTGCATTCTTTTTGTCTTCTAGTGCATCTAGGACCTTGTCGTAGTGATCCAATAGTTGAGACAGACAGGAGCGACCTCTTCTAAACCCATGTTGCCCTGGGTTGTGTAACTGATGGGTTTCTAGATGGATGGTGATCTTGCTTCTTAGGACCCTTTCAAAGATTTTATAATATGGGATGTTAGTGCTATCGGTCTGTAGTTATTTGCTGTTGCTTTACTGCCCCCTTTGTGGAGTGGGGCTATGTCTGTTGTTTTTAGTAACTGTGGGACGACCCCCGTGTCCATGCTCCCTCTCCATAGGATGGTAAAGGCTCGTGATAGGGGCTTCTTGCAGCTCTTGATGAACACGGAGTTCCATGAGTCTGGCCCTGGGGCAGAGTGCATGGGCATGTCATTTATCGCCTGTTCGAAGTCATTTGGCGTCAGGATAACATCGGGTAGGCTTGTGTTCATTTTGATCTTCGACTCTGTCTGGTTAGCGGCTTGCTAAAAACTGAGTCATATTGGGACTTGAGCAGCTCACTCATTTCCTTGCTGTCATCTGTTGTAACCTGGGATCCATATTTCGTTGTCCAAGTGATCCTTTATGTGGGTCTCAGTGAAAGCCGCGAACATTGCCTTTGCCTCTGCAAGCAGTCCACGGATGAAAGGTATTTTGTTGTTTGTTGCTGGCTTTAGACCCTGTATATTTGCAAAGAAGAATGTCATCGGACTGGTGGTATTGTTGGTACTGGGGGGGGGGATTTTTTTCCGGCATTAGTACCTGTATCTGTTGGTTTGGAGTGGAGGCCATCGACTGTGGTTCCACTCCAGGAATGACTGGATTTGGTGTACGATTTCTGCCATTTCCTGCCAGTTTTTTTCCTTCCTGGCACTAAAAAACCTCTCCCTCTTGAGTGGCTGTGGCTACCCAGGTTTTCCCATGGCCTGGATGTTTTGAATCTTTTTGTCCCCTTTAGATGGTGTGCCTGGCAATTTAAGTTATAGCAGTCTTTCCTGTACTGAAGAGGTACACATTTCAGGGTGAAAAAGCTTACAGGAAGGGAGTTTGCATTTTCCTGTTGTCATATGGGCCCGGCATTTTCCAGGGTGGCCATAGTTGCATGTCCCGTCTGTTTTTCCAGATTTCCCATGTCTGCAGATACCAAGTGCATAGTATGTGCACAGGCTTGGTTTCCGTTTGCCTTGGGTTTCTGTAACTGTATTCCCTGTTGGTGCATGTTTACCTGTCTTATTCCTATCCTCCTTAGCACCAACAATGGAGCTCCCACCAGTTATTTTTGGTAATATATCCTCACTATTGCTAGTGGAGTCCTCTTGTTTGCTATTTCCTGTGGTATTTCTAGTTTGGAATATTGGTTTTATCTTATCTTTGACTACACTTGTTTCCCTACTACGGCTCCTGTCCCCTATGAGGTCATTTATATGTATTCCTTCCTGCGTGTAATTCCCGACTACCTGGACAAAATCTCCAGCTTCACCATTACTGTCTCCCAGGACAGCACCTCCAGCTTCACCATTACTGTCTCCCAGGACAGCACCTCCAGCTTCACCATTACTGTCTCCCAGGACAGCACCTCCAGCTTCACCATTACTGTCTCCCAGGACAGCACCTCCAGCTTCACCATTACTGTCTCCCAGGACAGCACCTCCATCTTCACCATTACTGTCTCCCAGGACAGCACCTCCAGCTGTCGGTTCTCTGAACCATTCATCTACAAATCTGTCAGACACTGCAACTTCTTGGGATCTTAATACTTAGGAATTCTTCGCTTGCCTAATTCTTGGGCACGACCTACTTCCACATTGAACAAATTTGACACGACCTATGACTGCTGCACCTCTCCTGCCATACGGTTTATAAGCTGCTTCTCCGCTGATATACCGTATTATATTCAAGATTGATGGACTGAACACATCGACTCAAGGTTGAGGGACTGATTACCTCATTCTCCTCCTGTTCTTCAAGTTTCTCCTACGTATGGACTGATGAAGCCACTGTGTGGCGAAACGTTTCCTCAATAAAGATACCCAAGAGTTGCACATGTGTCTAATTTATCAACATGTCGGTTCTCTGAACCATTCATCTACACACCTCCAGCTTCACCATTACTGTCTCCCAGGACAGCACCTCCAGCTTCACCATTACTGTCTCCCAGGACAGCACTATCAGCCCCACATTTACTGACTACCAGGACATCATCTCCAGCCTTACAGTTTCTGACTACATAGCCAGTATCAAGGGCAGTACCATTCAGCCCAGACTTTTTATGTTCCCATCTGTTGTATGTATATATTATGAAACACGGTTGTATATATATGTTATGTAACACGGTTGTATGTATATATTATGCAACACGGTTGTATGTATATATATATATATATATATATATATATATATATATATATATATATATATATATATATATATATATATATATTTATGCAACACAGCCGTGCGCTGCTTTATTATGCAACGCAGGTTTACGTATACTATATTATGCAATACAAATGTATGTATAGCTACTATATTATGTTTGGTAGCAGAGCAGGTGTTGCACAACTTAACATTAAGATCGACAACACTCTAATTGCCAGACATAATGAGGGCAAATTCCTTGGTCCATACCTTGACAACCTAAATTTCAGCACCCATATCCAACATATAACAAAAAAAGTATCCAAAACGGTTGGGATCCTCTCCAAGATACGATACTACGTGCCGCAAACTGCCCTTCTCACACTATACCATTCACTTATATATCCATACCTCACCTATGCTATCTGTGCTTGGGGATCAACTGCAGCAACACACCTAAAGCCAATAATAACCCAACAAAAAGCCGCAGTCAGAATAATCACTAAATCCCATCCCTGGCAACACCCCCCCCCCCACTCTTCATAGATCTAAACTTACTCCCTGTTCAGTACATCCACACTTACTACTGTGCAATCTATATCTACAGGACCTTAAATTCCAATATTAACCTTGACCTAAAACGCTTTCTTGATAGTTGTGACAGAACCCACAGGCATAACACCAGACACAAACATCTCTATGACATTCCCCGTGTCCGACTAAACCTTTACAAAAATTCAATGTATGTCAAAGGACCTAAAATCTGGAACACCCTACCTGAAAACTCGAGAACTGCAGATACATTCATCACTTTCAAAACTACAGTTAGAAAACATCTTATCTCCCTGATCCACCCCGACAACTAACTACATGATAACCACCTGGTGGTTCACAATTACTCACCCACTGACTATAAACCCAGAAATACTAATCTTAATTTTAAAATAATAAATCCTAACTAGTCATAAGTTTGCCTATGATACTCCAATATAGACACTTTGTATTGTGCCAAAACAAAAGCATTCACATTGCTAAACTCACAAATTATGATGTAGTCACTTAGCCTTAATACCATAATCTGTAAGGATTTAATGTTAAGAATTAATCTAAGTCTGCTCGAAATGCCTAGCCATGGTAGGTGTCCTAGTGGCCCCCTCTGTAATTAGTATTTTATAACATGTAAATCACACAATACCCAAAACCTGTAAACCCCACATTGTAACCCTTATAGAGAATAAACCTGAATTGAACTGAACTTGAATTATACAAGACAGGTTTACGTATAATAACTATTATACAAGACAAGTGGTGTGGGAAGGCCTCGTCCGGATGCGTGAACTTTATCTTGACTAGGGAGTAGCTACGACTCAACACGGAGAAACAAACACTGGTAATTAATATATCCACCAGTCATTTTTTAACATTATAGCCAGTAAAAGCTTCCTCACCAGCTGAATTAACATTAAATTAACATGTAATTAACGTGCTGTGGAATCAGTCTCGGGTGAGGAGGCGAGGATACGAACGCGACTTAGCGCAGTGTTACCAGACTGTGCTCATACCCGCAGGCACGTGGGATCGAACCCTGCTTGGTGTCCCGTAGCTGGGTGTTAGTCACCTTATACCTGCTGTCACTCCTCACCTAAAATCAAACAGGTACCAGGGAGAGCTGACTATTGTGGGTGGCATCCTGCAGGATGAGCTTCAAAGAGGATGTTGGTGAGAATAAGCCACATTGATTGGCTTTACTGGGTTACACTGGCTTGCTCTACCTTCGCTCTTAATATTCCCTATTAACTCTTATTATTCAAAGATGGAAAAAGAGATTTAGACTGAAATATTGAGCACTAACGTGATTAATTATGAGTTAAGAGGTGAGGGAGGGTGCAGAGGGATGGAGGATGCAGAGGGATGGAGGGTGCAGAGGGATGTAGGGTGCAGAGGGATGGAGGGTGCAGAGTGATTGTGAGGATGAGTGATGGTGATCACTATCATGAACTAACAATGATGATACAGTTACAGGCTCCCATGTTGTCTGCTAGTGAAGGTGACCACAACACACCCAGAAAACCTTTCGACTTCATCAGTAACATCTTCAAGAGACGACGA
>NC_091335.1:1826774-2014274 GCF_038502225.1 Cherax quadricarinatus
ACCTGTGTTCTGTGATCTTGTGACATCACCTGTATACTGTGATCTTGTGACATCACCTGTGTACTGTGATCTTGTGGCATCACCTGTATACTGTGATCTTGTGACATCACCTGTGTACTGTGATCTTGTGACATCACCTGTGTACTGTGATCTTGTGGCATCACCTGTATACTGTGATCTTGTGACATCACCTGTATACTGTGATCTTGTGACATCACCTGTGTACTGTGATCTTGTGACATCACCTGTGTACTGTGATCTTGTGACATCACCTGTGTACTGTGATCTTGTGACATCACCTGTGTACTGTGATCTTGTGACATCACCTGTGTACTGTGATCTTGTGGCATCACCTGTGTACTGTGATCTTGTGGCATCACCTGTGTACCGTGATCTTGTGGCATCACCTGTGTACCGTGATCTTGTGACATCACCTGTGTACTGTGATCTTGTGGCATCACCTGTGTACTGTGATCTTGTGACATCACCTGTGTACTGTGATCTTGTGACATCACCTGTGTACTGTGATCTTGTGGCATCACCTGTGTACTGTGATCTTGTGGCATCACCTGTGTACTGTGATCTTGTGGCATCACCTGTGTACTGTGATCTTGTGACATCACCTGTGTACTGTGATCTTGTGGCATCACCTGTGTACTGTGATCTTGTGACATCACCTGTATACTGTGATCTTGTGACATCACCTGTATACTGTGATCTTGTGACATCACCTGTGTACTGTGATCTTGTGGCATCACCTGTGTACTGTGATCTTGTGGCATCACCTGTGTACTGTGATCTTGTGGCATCACCTGTGTACTGTGATCTTGTGACATCACCTGTGTACTGTGATCTTGTGGCATCACCTGTGTACTGTGATCTTGTAGCATCACCTGTGTACTGTGATCTTGTGACATCACCTGTGTACTGTGATCTTGTGGCATCACATGTGTACTGTGATCTTGTGACATCACCTGTGTACTGTGATCTTGTGACATCACCTGTGTACTGTGATCTTGTGGCATCACCTGTGTACTGTGATCTTGTGACATCACCTGTATACTGTGATCTTGTGACATCACCTGTGTACTGTGATCTTGTAGCATCACCTGTGTACTGTGATCTTGTGACATCACCTGTGTACTGTGATCTTGTGACATCACCTGTGTACTGTGATCTTGTGACATCACCTGTGTACTGTGATCTTGTGGCATCACCTGTGTACTGTGATCTTGTGACATCACCTGTGTACTGTGATCTTGTGACATCACCTGTGTACTGTGATCTTGTGACATCACCTGTGTACTGTGATCTTGTGACATCTATAATATTATATATTAGTGTATAATTATACAGGTTTGTAATACAGAGGCCAAGCTAGTATTAGTTCATTATTTTTTAATTCATTTAACAGCCACACTCACAGTAATACATTTAACAGCCACACACAGTAATTACATTTAACAGCCACCCTCACAGCACATTTTACAGCCACACTCACAATAATTACGTTTAACATCCACACCCACAATACTCACATTTTACAGCCACACTCACAATAATTACATTAATTACTTTTGTTTTCTTATTTTAAATTTGATATAAATAATGTCGACAATCTACGTACCTCGGGTATTTTTGTTGTTGCAGAGGGTGAGGATGGTGGAGGGTGTGCCTGGGAGAGTGGAGCTGTGTTGAGCCACCATGACCCCGCCAGGCACCAGGTCACCTTATCTTCAGAGGCTCTAGCTGGCCTCATCTCACCTGCCATCATGACCTCGACGGAGCTGGTGACCTCACCTGGGGAGGTCGGTGCCTCGGTGTCAGGACTTATTCATCACACACCAGTCAAGTCCCGCGATATTGGCATTGATATCGAGGCTATAAGGCTCTCACGCCAGGATAACCCTTACTTACAGGTGAGTGCAGGATATATTAAGACCAGGATAACTACTGCCTGCAGGTATGTAATACCGACATTTAGATACCTTCAGTACAGACTGTTTCACCAGAACTGCAGACATTATAACTTGAGTATAGACACGAATTACAACCCTGGAGACAGCAGTGTGTGTCGACTACTGTCACCAGGATTGTACTTCACCTCCGTATTCGACGGATATCTACAGCGCAGGAGAATCCTTTCGTTAATAAAGATGCCCAAGTGTTGCGCTCGTGTGTGGTATTTATCAAGTGTGTGGAGAACATACCCACGTCAAAGCATGATGTAAAGTTTGTAAGTTCTCTCGTACAGTGTTATATTACATAATTAACTTGGTGGTTGTAGAGGGTTGAGTCTGAGCTCCTGGCCTCGCCTCTTGACTGACCATGACTGGTTCACTCCATCGTGGCTTCGCCTCTTGACTGACCATGACTGGTTCACTCCATCGTGGCCTCGCCTCTTGACTGACCATGACTGGTTCACTCCATCGTGGCCTCGCCTCTTGACTAACCATGACTGGTTCACTCCATCGTGGCCTCGCCTCTTGACTAACCATGACTGGTTCACTCCATCGTGGCCTCGCCTCTTGACTAACCATGACTGGTTCACTCCATCGTGGCCTCGCCTCTTGACTGACCATGACTGGTTCACTCCATCGTGGCCTCGCCTCTTGACTAACCATGACTGGTTCACTCCATCGTGGCCTCGCCTCTTGACTAACCATGACTGGTTCACTCCATCGTGGCCTCGCCTCTTGACTAACCATGACTGGTTCACTCCATCGTGGCCTCGCCTCTTGACTAACCATGACTGGTTCACTCCATCGTGGCCTCGCCTCTTGACTAACCATGACTGGTTCACTCCATCGTGGCCTCGCCTCTTGACTAACCATGACTGGTTCACTCCATCGTGGCCTCGCCTCTTGACTGACCATGACTGGTTCACTCCATGCTGGTCTCGCGGTCTAACAACTGTCTGTGAAGTTTGCCTCAAGCATTTCTTAAGGTTGAAGACCCATTGACTGCCAAGACCCATTGAGTCTGCAGTCTACCTACATTTTAATGGTCAAGTGTACTTCATTTGCTAACACAGTTGAAGTTGATAGTATATACAACATAAACATTGTATGTTCATCCTAGGAATATGCGTCTCTATGTATCCTGAAGGTAGGGTATAAAAAAAATTCTCCAAAATATTAGTGTTTCCGCCAGTATTGTCGACATTTTCTCGATAACTTTGTCAACATTTTTACGGTCACAATTGCCGTATATTTTTACCGCCGCTGGCAGGGTAAAACGTGCTCAGATATTGATGAAAAGTGCAGTATTCTACCACAGATGTTTCTTCACGTCTCCCCTCCCTCCCTGAAGTGCTGTCAGCTCATAACTTATCACTGCTGGCAGTGTAAAGGGCACAGCTCACTGCTGGGAGGTAACCTTTTAAAAGTCTTACTCAGGGTAATGAAAAAAAAGGGCTGCCGTGCGTGCACTCAACTAATTATCACTCCTGAGCACCTGTCCAGCAGTCGTCACTCCTGAGCACCTGTCCAGCAGTCGTCACTCCTGAGCACCTGTCCAGCAGTCGTCACTCCTGAGCACCTGTCCAGCAGTCGTCACTCCTGAGCACCTGTCCAGCAGTCGTCACTCCTGAGCACCTGTCCAGCACTCGTCACTCCTGAGCACCTGTCCAGCACTCGTCACTCCTGAGCACCTGTCCAGCACTCGTCACTCCTGAGCACCTGTCCAGCAGTCGTCACTCCTGAGCACCTGTCCAGCAGTCGTCACTCCTGAGCACCTGTCCAGCACTCGTCACTCCTGAGCACCTGTCCAGCACTCGTCACTCCTGAGCACCTGTCCAGCAGTCGTCACTCCTGAGCACCTGTCCAGCAGTCGTCACTCCTGAGCACCTGTCCAGCAGTCGTCACTCCTGAGCACCTGTCCAGCAGTCGTCACTCCTGAGCACCTGTCCAGCAGTCGTCACTCCTGAGCACCTGTCCAGCACTCGTCACTCCTGAGCACCTGTCCAGCACTCGTCACTCCTGAGCACCTGTCCAGCACTCGTCACTCCTGAGCACCTGTCCAGCAGTCGTCACTCCTGAGCACCTGTTCAGCACTCGTCACTCCTGAGCACCTGTCCAGCAGTCGTCACTCCTGAGCACCTGTCCAGCAGTCGTCACTCCTGAGCACCTGTCCAGCAGTCGTCACTCCTGAGCACCTGTCCAGCAGTCGTCACTCCTGAGCACCTGTCCAGCAGTCGTCACTCCTGAGCACCTGTCCAGCAGTCGTCACTCCTGAGCACCTGTCCAGCAGTCGTCACTCCTGAGCACCTGTCCAGCAGTCGTCACTCCTGAGCACCTGTCCAGCACTCGTCACCTGAGCACCTGTCCAGCACTCGTCACTCCTGAGCACTCGTCACTCCTGACCATCTGTCCAGCACTCGTCACCTGAGCACCTGTCCAGCAGTCGTCACTCCTGAGCACCTGTCCAGCAGTCGTCACTCCTGAGCACCTGTCCAGCACTCGTCACTCCTGAGTACCTGTCCAGCAGTCGTCACTCCTGAGCACCTGTCCAGCACTCGTCACTCCTGAGCACCTGTCCAGCACTCGTCACTCCTGAGCACCTGTCCAGCAGTCGTCACTCCTGAGCACCTGTCCAGCAGTCGTCACTCCTGATCACCTGTCCAGCAGTCGTCACTCCTGAGCACCTGTCCAGCAGTCGTCACTCCTGAGCACCTGTCCAGCAGTCGTCACTCCTGAGCACCTGTCCAGCAGTCGTCACTCCTGAGCACCTGTCCAGCAGTCGTCACTCCTGAGCACCTGTCCAGCAGTCGTCACTCCTGAGCACCTGTCCAGCAGTCGTCACTCCTGAGCACCTGTCCAGCACTCGTCACTCCTGAGCAACTGTCCAGCACTCGTCACTCCTGAGCACCTGTCCAGCAGTCGTCACTCCTGAGCACCTGTCCAGCAGTCGTCACTCCTGAGCACCTGTCCAGCAGTCGTCACTCCTGAGCACCTGTCCAGCACTCGTCACCTGAGCACCTGTCCAGCAGTCGTCACTCCTGAGCACCTGTCCAGCAGTCGTCACTCCTGACCACCTGTCCAGCACTCGTCACTCCTGAGCACCTGTCCAGCAGTCGTCACTCCTGAGCACCTGTCCAGCACTCGTCACTCCTGAGCACCTGTCCAGCACTCGTCACTCCTGAGCACCTGTCCAGCACTCGTCACTCCTGAGCACCTGTCCAGCACTCGTCACTCCTGAGCACCTGTCCAGCACTCGTCACTCCTGAGCACCTGTCCAGCACTCGTCACTCCTGAGCACCTGTCCAGCACTCGTCACTCCATTGCTTCTAACGAATCCTGCGTTGGAGTCAAGCAATCTACATCACTGTCACCGCTATTGTGGAAGCAACCCAGGGAGGAGGCGGGCGTTGAGTGTCTGCCTGCCTGCCTGCCTGCCTGCCTGCCTGCCTGCCTGCCTGCCTGCCTGCCTGCCTGCCTGCCTGCCTGCCTGCCTGCCTGCCTGCCTGCCTGCCTGCCTGCCTTCTATGAAACTGATGCAGCTGGCAATGTTAACATTTTGTGCTGAGACCTGAACCAATTACGTACCTCGGCAATCTTTACATTACCTGCACAGGATGGGTATGGTGTGACTACCTCCCACAGGATGGGTATGGTGTGACTAACTCCCACAGGATGGGTATGGTGTGACTAACTCCCACAGGATGGGTATGATGTGACTACCTCCCACATGATGGGCATGATGTGACTACCTCCCACATGATGGGTATGGGATGCACAATAAGGCGATTAGAATAAAGTTAACCCCATACATCTGGCTGTTCGTGAGAGAGAGAGAGAGAGAGAGAGAGAGAGAGAGAGAGAGAGAGAGAGAGAGTGAGGTTGACATCTGACAGGTGTCAGTAAGTGCCGTGGCGAGCCAGGGGCGACATGTGACGCTCAGAGTGCAATAGAGTACTACCACAATGAATGGTTGTTGCCAGTGCTACCAGCAGGTGTACAGGTGCAGCTGTGTCACCTTCAGGAAAGCATGCGGACGTGTGACTGTCAGAGACAGATGATGCTGGAAAAGAGGGCAGTTTTCTTCCCAGGTGAAATGTGGCTGGACTTTTGAGGATTAAATATTTACAGAGTAACCAGAGCGGTCCAGCCTTGGTTGGTATGGTCGCTCTGTTATGTGTAGGACCTCGTGAGGGTGAATGGTGGTAGCAGGAGGACGTGTGGTGTTAAGCTGGTTCTGTACCACTCAACCTGCCACCACGACCATCTGTGTTACGTTGGTATCTGTTGCAGGAGCAAGTGTCCTGCCACCACGACCATCTGTGTTACGTTGGTATCTGTTGCAGGAGCAAGTGCCCTGCCACCACGATCATCTGCGCTACGTTGGTATCTGTTGCAGGAGCAAGTGTCCTACCAACACGACCATCTACGCTACGTTGGTATCTGTTGCAGGAGCAAGTGTCCTGCCACCACGGCCATCTGTGCTACGTTGGTATCTGTTGCAGGAGCAAGTGTCCTGCCACCACGATCATCTGCGCTACGTTGGTATCTGTTGCAGGAGCAAGTGTCCTGCCACCACGATCATCTGCGCTACGTTGGTATCTGTTGCAGGAAGCTAGTGTCCTGCCACCACGACCATCTGTGCTACGTTGGTATCTGTTGCAGGAGCAAGTGTCCTGCCACCACGACCATCTGTGCTACGTTGGTATCTGTTGCAGGAAGCTAGTGTCCTGCTACCACGACCATCTGTGCTACATTGGTATCTGTTGCAGGAGCAAGTGTCCTGCCACCACGACCATCTGTGCTACATTGGTATCTGTTGCAGGAGCAAGTGTCCTGCCACCACGACCATCTGTGCTACATTGGTATCTGTTGCAGGAGCAAGTGTCCTGCCACCACGACCATCTGTGCTACATTGGTATCTGTTGCAGGAGCAAGTGTCCTGCCACCACGACCATCTGTGCTACATTGGTATCTGTTGCAGGAGCAAGTGTCCTGCCACTAGTGCTCAGTGATATGGTTGACACAGTGGCTATGAGACAAACATCGCTACCCAGCACGACACACTTCGATACTCACCCACCAGCTACTCTTGTTTAATATTTACTACAAAGAAGTAACCAGTAGAGCAGCGAACATATAAGGACCCAGATGCCACTCTCCGGGTAAGCAGGGAATGAATCAAGACCACTCTCCGGGTAAGCAGGGAATAAATCAAGACCACTCTTTATCTTATCGGGAACAAACAGATTACATGGACACATTACACTGAACCATTATATGAGATCACACAGAACCATCAGAACCAGCGTAGTGACTCCAGACCCACGAACAAGTTGGTACACAAACCACGGAATGGGTGGGGGTTCTGAACCCATAACAAGTGTTACTACGATTTCGCGAGTTATGATACATATCTTGTCATAATCCATGTGGTGTGTTCCATGTGCTCACTACACCCGCATGAGCCAAGCAACTTTACTACTCCATATGTTAAACTGAACTTGAAAAGCTGTTAGTGTTTATTGCCTCGAAACTTGAACAGGGGCCAGGAAGTAATGACTGTTGCGAGTTCGTACTGAACACACAGACAGACGGAACACTCCCAGCATAGCTGCGCTCCTGTGGCTACAAATATGTTATGCGCTACGCGCGCACGGTGCGAGGACAACACATAGTCAATGACCGTGGCATTTGAACATGAAGAAAGTGATCAATACTGAGTGACGAGCAGGCGTGCGCCACCACACCGCAACTCCATACACATGTTCAACAAGTTGAAGATTGCTAAGGTAAGACCAAGGTCAGGCCACCTGCTGACTGGCACCTGCTTGCTGCCACCTGCTGACTGGCACCTGCTTGCTGCCACCTGCTGACTGGCACCTGCTGCCAACTGCTGGCTGGCACCTGCTGCCAACTGCTGGCTGGTACCTGCTGCCACCTGCTGGCTGGCACTGGCTGGTACCTGCTGACTGGCATCTGTTGCCACCTGCTGGCTGGCACTTGCTGCCATCTGCTGGCAGCCCTATCGGGCAGGGAAAACTTTTTTCTTCAGTAGAACAGTTTGCAAACCTAACTTGGACGTATATTTCTGATGTTAAGAGAAAGATTAGTGGGTAGTATTTCCACGACAAACATCAGAGGAAGCTGCGGTCCGTCCTGGAGTTTTATCTTGGCACAGCTTGATAATGGAAGCTGCGGTCCGTCCTGGAGTTTTATCTTGGTACAGCTTGATAATGGAAGCTGCGGTCCGTCCTGGAGTTTTATCTTGGTACAGCTTGATAATGGAAGCTGCGGTCCGTCCTGGAGTTTTATCTTGGCACAGCTTGATAATGGAAGCTGCGGTCCGTCCTGGAGTTTTATCTTGGTACAGCTTGATAATGGAAGCTGCGGTCCGTCCTGGAGTTTTATCTAGGTACAGCTTGATAATGGAAGCTGCGGTCCGTCCTGGGGTTTTATCTTGGCACAGCTTGATAATGGAAGCTGCGGTCCGTCCTGGAGTTTTATCTAGGTACAGCTTGATAATGGAAGCTGCGGTCCGTCCTGGGGTTTTATCTAGGCACAGCTTGATAATGGAAGCTGCGGTCCGTCCTGGGGTTTTATCTTGGCACAGCTTGATAATGGAAGCTGCGGTCCGTCCTGGAGTTTTATCTAGGTACAGCTTGATAATGGAAGCTGCAGTTCGTCCTGGAGTTTTATCTAGGTACAGCTTGATAATAGAAGCTGCGGTCCGTCCTGGGGTTTTATCTTGGCACAGCTTGATAATGGAAGCTGCGGTCCGTCCTGGGGTTTTATCTTGGCACAGCTTGATAATAGAAGCTGCGGTCCGTCCTGGGGTTTTATCTTGGCACAGCTTGATAATGGAAGCTGCGGTCCGTCCTGGGGTTTTATCTTGGCACAGCTTGATAATAGAAGCTGCTGTCCGTCCTGGGGTTTTATCTTGGCACAGCTTGATAATGGAAGCTGCGGTCCGTCCTGGGGTTTTATCTTGGCACAGCTTGATAATAGAAGCTGCGGTCCGTCCTGGGGTTTTATCTTGGCACAGCTTGATAATGGAAGCTGCGGTCTGTCCTGGGGTTTTATCTTGGCACAGCTTGATAATAGAAGCTGCGGTCCGTCCTGGGGTTTTATCTTGGCACAGCTTGATAATGGAAGCTAAGATAAGATAAGATTTCGTTCGGATTTTTAACCCCGGAGGGTTAGCCACCCAGGATAACCCAAGAAAGTCAGTGCGTCATCGAGGACTGTCTAACTTATTTCCATTGGGGTCCTTAATCTTGTCCCCCAGGATGCGACCCACACCAGTCCACTAACACCCAGGATGCGACCCACACCAGTCGACTAACACCCAGGTACCTATTTGCTGCTAGGTGAACAGGACAACAGGTGTAAGGAAACGTGTCGAAATGTTTCCACCCGCCGGGAATCGAACCCGGGCCCTCCGTGTGTGTGAAGCGGGAGCTTTAGCCACCAGGCCACTGCGGTCCGTCCTGGAGTTTTATCTTGGCACAGCTTGATAATGGAAGCTGCGGTCCGTCCTGGAGTTTTATCTAGGTACAGCTTGATAATGGAAGCTGCGGTCCGTCCTGGAGTTTTATCTTGGTACAGCTTGATAATGGAAGCTGCGGTCCGCCCTGGAGTTTTATCTAGGTACAGCTTGATAATGGAAGCTGCGGTCCGTCCTGGAGTTTTATCTTGGCACAGCTTGATAATGGAAGCTGCGGTCCGTCCTGGAGTTTTATCTTGGCACAGCTTGATAATGGAAGCTGCGGTCCGTCCTGGAGTTTTATCTTGGTACAGCTTGATAATGGAAGCTGTGTTCCGTCCTGGAGTTTTATCTTGGCAAAGCTTGATAATAGAAGCTGCGGTCCGTCCTGGGGTTTTATCTTGGCACAGCTTGATAATAGAAGCTGCGGTCCGTCCTGGGGTTTTATCTTGGCACAGCTTGATAATGGAAGCTGCGGTTCGTCCTGGAGTTTTATCTTGGCACAGCTTGATAATGGAAGCTGCGGTCCGTCCTGGAGTTTTATCTTGGCACAGCTTGATAATGGAAGCTGCGGTCCGTCCTGGGGTTTTATCTTGGCACAGCTTGATAATGGAAGCTGCGGTCCGTCCTGGAGTTTTATCTTGGCACAGCTTGATAATGGAAGCTGCGGTCCGTCCTGGAGTTTTATCTTGGTACAGCTTGATAATGGAAGCTGCGGTCCGTCCTGGAGTTTTATCTAGGTACAGCTTGATAATGGAAGCTGCGGTCCGTCCTGGAGTTTTATCTTGGTACAGCTTGATAATGGAAGCTGCGGTCCGTCCTGGAGTTTTATCTTGGCACAGCTTGATAATGGAAGCTGCGGTCCGTCCTGGAGTTTTATCTTGGCACAGCTTGATAATAGAAGCTGCGGTCCGTCCTGGGGTTTTATCTTGGCACAGCTTGATAATAGAAGCTGCGGTCCGTCCTGGGGTTTTATCTTGGCACAGCTTGATAATGGAAGCTGCGGTTCGTCCTGGAGTTTTATCTTGGCACAGCTTGATAATGGAAGCTGCGGTCCGTCCTGGAGTTTTATCTTGGCACAGCTTGATAATGGAAGCTGCGGTCCGTCCTGGGGTTTTATCTTGGCACAGCTTGATAATGGAAGCTGCGGTCCGTCCTGGAGTTTTATCTTGGCACAGCTTGATAATGGAAGCTGCGGTCCGTCCTGGAGTTTTATCTTGGTACAGCTTGATAATGGAAGCTGCGGTCCGTCCTGGAGTTTTATCTTGGCACAGCTTGATAATGGAAGCTGCGGTCCGTCCTGGAGTTTTATCTTGGCACAGCTTGATAATGGTCCAGGGAGAGCAGAAACCTTGTCTGACATTTCCTCTCAAATATGCGAATTATTGCAGCTTCAGTACTGTTGTGTTTATTCTTCACTTTATATATATCAAGAGGATGTTGCATATATCAGCACTAACACACACACACACACACACACACACACACACACATATATATATATATATATATATATATATATATATATATATATATATGTGTGTGTGTGTGTGTGTATTGTTTTTGTATTTTTTCAACAATTCGGCCGTCTCCCACCGAGGCAGGGTGACCCAAAAAAGAAAGAAAATCCCCAAAAAGAAAATACTTTCATCATCATTCAACACTTTCACCACACTCGCACATTATCACTGTTTTTGCAGAGGTGCTCAGAACACAACAGTTTAGAAGCATACACATATAAAGATACACAACATATCCCTCCAAACTGCCAATATCCCAAACCCCTCCTTTAAAGTGCAGGCATTGTACTTCCCATTTCCAGGACTCAAGTCCGACTATATGAAAATAACCGGTTTCCCTGAATCCCTTCACTAAATATTACCCTGCTCACACTCCAACAGATCGTCAGGTCCCAAGTATCATTCGTCTCCATTCACTCCTATCTAACACGCTCATGCACGCTTGCTGGAAGTCCAAGCCCCTCGCCCACAAAACCTCCTTTACCCCCTCTCTCCAACCCTTTCGAGGACGACCCCTACCCCGCCTTCCTTCCCCTATAGATTTATATGCTTTCCATGTCATTCTACTTTGATCCATTCTCTCTAAATGACCAAACCACCTCAACAACCCCTCTTCTGCCCTCTGACTAATACTTTTATTAACTCCACACCTTCTCCTAATTTCCACACTCCGAATTTTCTGCATAATATTTACACCACACATTGCCCTTAGACAGGACATCTCCACTGCCTCCGTCTCCTCGCTGCTGCATTTACCACCCAAGCTTCACACCCATATAAGAGTGTTGGTACTACTATACTTTCATACATTCCCTTCTTTGCCTCCATAGATAACGTTTTTTGACTCCACATGTACCTCAACGCACCACTCACCTTTTTTCCCTCATCAATTCTATGATTAACCTCATCCTTCATAAATCCATCCGCCGACACGTCAACTCCCAAGTATCTGAAAACATTCACTTCTTCCATACTCCTCCTCCCCAATTTAATATCCAATTTTTCTTTATCTAAATCATTTGATACCCTCATCACCTTACTCTTTTCTATGTTCACTTTCAACTTTCTACCTTTACACACATTCCCAAACTCATCCACTAACCTTTGCAATTTTTCTTTAGAATCTCCCATAAGCACAGTATCATCAGCAAAAAGTAACTGTGTCAATTCCCATTTTGAATTTGATTTCCCATAATTTAATCCCACCCCTCTCCCGAACACCCTAGCATTTACTTCTTTTACAACCCCATCTATAAATATATTAAACAACCATGGTGACATTACACATCCCTGTCTAAGACCTACTTTTACCGGGAAGTATTCTCCCTCTCTTCTACACACCCTAACCTGAGCCTCACTATCCTCAAAAACTCTTTACAGCATTTAATAACTTACTACCTATTCCATATACTTGCAACATCTGCCACATTGCTCCTCTATCCACTCTATCATATGCCTTTTCTAAATCCATAAATGCAATAAAAACCTCCCCACCTTTATCTAAATACTGTTCACATATATGCTTCAATGTAAACACTTGATCTACACATCCCCTACCCACTCTGAAACCTCCTTGCTCATCCGCAATCCTACCTTCTGTCTTACCTCTAATTCTTTCAATTATAACCCTACTGTACACTTTTCCTGGTATACTCAGTAAACTTATTCCTCTATAATTTTTACCATCTCTTTTGTCCCCTTTCCCTTTATATAAAGGGACTATACATGCTCTCCGCCAATCCCTAGGTACCTTCCCCTCTTTCATACATTTATTAAACAAAAGTACCAACCACTCCAACACTATATCCCCCCTTGCTTTTAACATTTCTGTCATGATCCCATCAGTTCCAGCTGCTTTACCCCCTTTCATTCTACGTAATGCCTCACGTACCTCCCCCACACTTACATTCTGCTCTTCTTCACTCCTAAAAGATGGTATACCTCCCTGGCCAGTGCATGAAATTACTGCCTCTCTTTCTTCCTTAACATTTAAAAGTTCCTCAAAATATTCTCGCCATCTACCTAATACCTCCATCTCTCCATCTACTAACTCCCCTACTCTGTTTTTAACTGACAAATCCATACTTTCCCTAGGCTTTCTTAACTTGTTTAACTCACTCCAAATTTTTTTCTTATTTTCATTAAAATTTCTTGATAGTGCCTCTCTCACTCTATCATCTGCTCTCCTTTTGCACTCTCTCACCACTCTCTTTACCTTTCTTTTACTCTCCATATACTCTGCTCTTCTTATAACACTTCTGCTTTGTAAAAACCTCTCATAAGCTAACTTTTTCTCTTTTATCACACCCTTTACTTCATCATTCCACCAATCACTCCTCTTTCCTCCTGCACCCACCCTCCTATAACCACAAACTTCTGCCCCACATTCTAATACTGCATTTTTAAAACTATTCCAACCCTCTTCAACCCCCCCACTACTCATCTTTGCACTAGCCCACCTTTCTGCCAATAGTCGCTTATATCTCGCCCGAACTTCCTCCTCCCTTAGTTTATACACTTTCACCTCCCTCTTTCTTGTTGCCACCTTCCTCTTTTCCCATCTACCTCTTACTCTAACTGTAGCTACAACTAAATAATGATCCGATATATCAGTTGCCCCTCTATAAACATGTACATCCTGGAACCTACCCATCAACCTTTTATCCACCAATACATAATCTAACAAACTACTTTCATTACGTGCTACATCATACCTTGTATATTTATTTATCCTCTTTTTCATAAAATATGTATTACTTATTACCAAATTTATTTCTACACATAGCTCAATTAAAGGCTCCCCATTTACATTTACCCCTGGCACCCCAAATTTACATTTACCCCTGGCACCCCAAATTTACATTTACCCCTGGCACCCCAAATTTACATTTACCCTTGGCACCCCAAATTTACATTTACCCCTGGCACTACAAATTTACATTTACCCCTGGCACCACAAATTTACATTTACCCCTGGCACTACAAATTTACATTTACCCCTGGCACCCCAAATTTACATTTAACCCTGGCACCACAAATTTACATTTACCCCTGGCACCCCAAATTTACATTTAACCCTGGCACCACAAATTTACATTTACCCCTGGCACCCCAAATTTACATTTAACCCTGGCACCACAAATTTACATTTAACCCTGGCACCCCAAATTTACATTTAACCCTGGCACCACAAATTTACATTTAACCCTGGCACCACAAATTTACATTTACCCCTGGCACTACAAATTTACATTTAACCCTGGCACCACAAATTTACATTTAACCCTGGCACCCCAAATTTACATTTAACCCTGGCACCACAAATTTACATTTAACCCTGGCACCACAAATTTACATTTAACCCTGGCACCACAAATTTACATTTACCCCTGGCACCACAAATTTACATTTACCCCTGGCACCACAAATTTACATTTACCCCTGGCACCACAAATTTACATTTACCCCTGGCACCACAAATTTACATTTACCCCTGGCACCACAAATTTACATTTACCCCTGGCACCACAAATTTACATTTACCCCTGGCACCACAAATTTACATTTACCCCTGGCACCACAAATTTACATTTACCCCTGGCACCACAAATTTACATTTACCCCTGGCACCACAAATTTACATTTACCCCTGGCACCACAAATTTACATTTACCCCTGGCACCACAAATTTACATTTACCCCTGGCACCACAAATTTACATTTACCCCTGGCACCACAAATTTACATTTACCCCTGGCACCACAAATTTACATTTACCCCTGGCACCACAAATTTACCTACTACTCCCTCCATAACATTTTTACATATATTTATTAAAAATAATGTAATACTATAATAAACATTATTACTATTATTATTATTATTATTATTATTATTATTATTATTTTACTAAAGAGCTAAACCCTCATTAAGCGCATGTAATATTTAATAAATTATTTCAGTGGAGGGAGACTTCCAGTCAGTACTTTAATGCTAGTCAAGGGCTCTTGATCCAACCACTTGGATTTACTCCCCTTTTCCTAGGATCAGACCTGATTACCTCCCATTCCCTAGGCGTTGTATCGCCCCCTTACGGGTTTAACTCTTCCTCGGGAATGTGATATTTGAGAGAGATATAGCCTGGAGTTTACCTGGAGAGAGTTCCCGGGGTCAACGCCCCCGCGGCCCGGTCTGTGACCAGGCCTCCTGGTGGATCAGAGCCTGATCAACCAGGCTGTTGCTGCTGGCTGCACGCAAACCAACGTACGAGCCACAGCCCGGCCGATCCGGAACTGACTTTAGGTGCTTGTCCAGTGCCAGCTTGAAGACTGCCAGGGGTCTGTTGGTAATCCCCCTTATGTGTGCTGGGAGGCAGTTGAACAGTCTCGGGCCCCTGACACTTATTGTATGGTCTCTTAACGTGCTAGTGACACCCCTGCTTTTCATTGGGGGGATGGTGCATTGTCTGCCAAGTCTTTTGCTTTCATAGTGAGTGATTTTCGTGTGCAAGTTCGGTACTAGTCCCTCTAGGATTTTCCAGGTGTATATAATCATGTATCTCTCCCTCCTGCGTTCCAGGGAATACAGGTTTAGGAACCTCAAGCGCTCCCAATAATTGAGGTGTTTTATCTCCGTTATGCGCGCCGTGAAAGTTCTCTGTACATTTTCTAGGTCGGCAATTTCACCTGCCTTGAAAGGTGCTGTTAGTGTGCAGCAATATTCCAGCCTAGATAGAACAAGTGACCTGAAGAGTGTCATCATGGGCTTGGCCTCCCTAGTTTTGAAGGTTCTCATTATCCATCCTGTCATTTTTCTAGCAGATGCGATTGATACAATGTTATGATCCTTGAAGGTGAGATCCTCCGACATGATCACTCCCAGGTCTTTGACGTTGGTGTTTCGCTCTATTTTGTGGCCAGAATTTGTTTTGTACTCTGATGAAGATTTAATTTCCTCATGTTTACCATATCTGAGTAATTGAAATTTCTCATCGTTGAACTTCATATTGTTTTCTGCAGCCCACTGAAAGATTTGGTTGATGTCTGCCTGGAGCTTTGCAGTGTCTGCAATGGAAGACACTGTCATGCAGATTCGGGTGTCATCTGCAAAGGAAGACACGGTGCTGTGGCTGACATCCTTGTCTATGTCGGATATAAGGATGAGGAACAAGATGGGAGCGAGTACTGTGCCTTGTGGAATAGAGCTTTTCACCGTAGCTGCCTCGGTCTTTACTCTGTTGACGACTACTCTCTGTGTTCTGTTAGTGAGGAAATTATAGATCCATCGACCGACTTTTCCTGTTATTCCTTTAGCACGCATTTTGTGCGCTATTACGCCATGGTCACACTTGTCGAAGGCTTTTGCAAAGTCTGTATATATTACATCTGCATTCTTTTTTGTCTTCTAGCGCATTTAGGACCTTGTCGTAGTGGTCCAATAGTTGAGACAGACAGGAGCGACCTGTTCTAAACCCATGTTGCCCTGGGTTGTGTAACTGATGGGTTTCTAGATGGGTGGTGATCTTGCTTCTTAGGGCCCTTTCAAAGATTTTTATAATATGGGATGTTAGTGCTATTGGTCTGTAGTTCTTTGCTGTTGCTTTACTGCCACCTTTGTGGAGTGGGGCTATGTCTGTTGTTTTTAGTAACTGTGGGACGACCCCCGTGTCCATGCTCCCTCTCCATAGGATGGAAAAGGCTCGTGATAGGGGCTTCTTGCAGTTCTTGATGAACACAGAGTTCCATGAGTCTGGCCCTGGGGCAGAGTGCATGGGCATGTCATTTATCGCCTGTTCGAAGTCATTTGGCGTCAGGATAACATCGGATAGGCATGTGTTAATCAAATTTTGTGGCTCTCTCATAAAAAATTCATTTTGATCTTCGACTCTCAGTCTGGTTAGCGGCTTGCTAAAAACTGAGTCATATTGGGACTTGAGTAGCTCACTCATTTCCTTGCTGTCATCTGTGTAGGACCCATCTTATTTAAGTAGGGGCCCAATACTGGACGTTGTTCTCGATTTTGATTTGGCATAGAAGAAATACTTTGGGTTTCTTTCGATTTCATTTATGGCTTTTAGTTCTTCCCGCGATTCCTGACTCCTAAAGGATTCTTTTAGCTTAAGTTCGATGCTTGCTATTTCTCTGACCAGTGTCTCCCTACGCATTTCAGATATATTGACCTCTTTTAGCCGCTCTGTTATTCTTTTCCGTCGCCTGTAAAGGGAGCGCCTGTCTCTTTCTGTTTTACATCTACTCCTCCTTTTTCTTAGAGGAATAAGCCTTGTGCATACATCGAGTGCCACCGAGTTAATCTGTTCTAGGCATAAGTTGGGGTCTGTGTTGCTTAGTATATCTTCCCAGCTTATATCGGTTAGGACTTGGTTTACTTGGTCCCACTTTGTTTTTGTTATTGAAGTTGAATTTGGTGAATGCTCCCTCGTGACTAATCTCATTATGTCGGTCTGGGGCTCCTCGCATACACGTCTGAACCTCAATTATGTTGTGATCTGAGTATATTGTTTTTGATATGGTGATATTTCTTATCAGATCATCATTGTTAGTGAAGATGAGGTCTAGTGTATTCTCCAGTCTAGTAGGCTCTATTATTTGCTGGTTTAAATTGAATTTTGTGCAGAGATTTAAAAGCTCGCGTGAGTGTGAGTTTTCATCAGAGCTGCCTCCTGGTGTTATTACTGCAACAATATTATTTGCTATATTCCTCCATTTTATAGAGAGAGAGATATAGAGAGATATAGATATATATATAGATAGATATATAGATAGATATATATATAGATAGATATATAGATAGATATATAGATAGATATATAGATAGATATATAGATAGATATAGATAGATAGATATAGATTAGATAGATATATATAGATATATAGATATAGATATATATATAGATAAGGGAGGTAAACCACTTTGACTTAGTTGTGTTATTCTGGTGGGTAAACTATACACATGCTGCTGTGTATGATCATGTTGTGTATGATCATGTTGTGTATGATCATGTTGTGTATGATCATGTTGTGTATGATCATGTTGTGTATGATCATGTTGTGTATGATCATGTTGTGTATGATCATGTTGTGTATGATCATGTTGTGTATGATCATGTTGTGTATGATCATGCTGTGTATGATCATGTTGTGTATGATCATGTTGTGTATGATCATGTTGTGTATGATCATGTTGTGTATGATCATGTTGTGTATGATCATGTTGTGTATGATCATGCTGTGTATGATCATGCTGTGTATGATCATGCTGTGTATGATCATGCTGTGTATGATCATGCTGTGTATGATCATGTTGTGTATGATCATGTTGTGTATGATCATGCTGTGTATGATCATGTTGTGTATGATCATGTTGTGTATGATCATGTTGTGTATGATCATGCTGTGTATGATCATGTTGTGTATGATCATGTTGTGTATGATCATGTTGTGTATGATCATGTTGTGTATGATCATGTTGTGTATGATCATGTTGTGTATGATCATGTTGTGTATGATCATGCTGTGTATGATCATGCTGTGTATGATCATGCTGTGTATGATCATGTTGTGTATGATCATGTTGTGTATGATCATGCTGTGTATGATCATGTTGTGTATGATCATGCTGTGTATGATCATGCTGTGTATGATCATGTTGTGTATGATCATGTTGTGTATGATCATGCTGTGTATGATCATGCTGTGTATGATCATGCTGTGTATGATCATGCTGTGTATGATCATGCTGTGTATGATCATGTTGTGTATGATCATGTTGTGTATGATCATGTTGTGTATGATCATGTTGTGTATGATCATGTTGTGTATGATCATGTTGTGTATGATCATGCTGTGTATGATCATGCTGTGTATGATCATGCTGTGTATGATCATGCTGTGTATGATCATGCTGTGTATGATCATGCTGTGTATGATCATGCTGTGTATGATCATGTTGTGTATGATCATGTTGTGTATGATCATGCTGTGTATGATCATGCTGTGTATGATCATGCTGTGTATGATCATGCTGTGTATGATCATGTTGTGTATGATCATGTTGTGTATGATCATGTTGTGTATGATCATGTTGTGTATGATCATGCTGTGTATGATCATGCTGTGTATGATCATGCTGTGTATGATCATGTTGTGTATGATCATGTTGTGTATGATCATGTTGTGTATGATCATGTTGTGTATGATCATGTTGTGTATGATCATGCTGTGTATGATCATGCTGTGTATGATCATGCTGTGTATGATCATGTTGTGTATGATCATGTTGTGTATGATCATGCTGTGTATGATCATGCTGTGTATGATCATGCTGTGTATGATCATGCTGTGTATGATCATGCTGTGTATGATCATGTTGTGTATGATCATGCTGTGTATGATCATGCTGTGTATGATCATGCTGTGTATGATCATGCTGTGTATGATCATGCTGTGTATGATCATGCTGTGTATGATCATGCTGTGTATGATGTGTATGATCATGTTGTGTATGATCATGTTGTGTATGATCATGTTGTGTATGATCATGTTGTGTATGATCATGCTGTGTATGATCATGCTGTGTATGATCATGCTGTGTATGATCATGCTGTGTATGATCATGTTGTGTATGATCATGTTGTGTATGATCATGCTGTGTATGATCATGCTGTGTATGATCATGCTGTGTATGATCATGCTGTGTATGATCATGCTGTGTATGATCATGCTGTGTATGATCATGCTGTGTATGATCATGCTGTGTATGATCATGCTGTGTATGATCATGTTGTGTATGATCATGCTGTGTATGATCATTTATGTAACTATTAATATGTTTGTGTACGTGAATAAGTTTAGTTAAACATTGTTCACCTGGCAGAGAGTGGCAGACTCCCACACTGCTCTCAATGATGATGAAGCAACCCCGTGTGGCAGTGCTGGTGACCACGAGGACCGTACCCACCTTGTTACTCAGGTAGTACCCACCTTGTTACTCAGTACCCACCTTGTTACTCAGGTAGTACCCACCTTGTTACTCAGTACCCACCTTGTTACTCAGGTAGTACCCACCTTGTTACTCAGTACCCACCTTGTTACTCAGGCAGTACCCACCTTGTTACTCAGGTAGTACCCACCTTGTTACTCAGTACCCACCTTGTTACTCAGGTAGTACCCACCTTGTTACTCAGTACCCACCTTGTTACTCAGGTAGTACCCACCTTGTTACTCAGTACCCACCTTGTTACTCAGGTAGTACCCACCTTGTTACTCAGTACCCACCTTGTTACTCAGGTAGTACCCACCTTGTTACTCAGTACCCACCTTGTTACTCAGGTAGTACCCACCTTGTTACTCAGTACCCACCTTGTTACTCAGGTAGTACCCACCTTGTTACTCAAGTAGTACCCACCTTGTTACTCAGTACCCACCTTGTTACTCAGGTAGTACCCACCTTGTTACTCAGGTAGTACCCACCTTGTTACTCAGTACCCACCTTGTTACTCAAGTAGTACCCACCTTGTTACTCAGGCAGTACCCACCTTGTTACTCAGGTAGTACCCACCTTGTTACTCAGTACCCACCTTGTTACTCAGGCAGTACCCACCTTGTTACTCAGGCAGTACTCACCTTGTTACTCAGGCAGTACCCACCTTGTTACTCAGGTAGTACCCACCTTGTTACTCAGTACCCACCTTGTTACTCAGGCAGTACCCACCTTGTTACTCAGGCAGTACCCACCTTGTTACTCAGTACCCACCTTGTTACTCAGGTAGTACCCACCTTGTTACTCAGGTAGTACCCACCTTGTTACTCAGTACCCACCTTGTTACTCAGGTAGTACCCACCTTGTTACTCAGTACCCACCTTGTTACTCAGGTAGTACCCACCTTGTTACTCAGTACCCACCTTGTTACTCAGGTAGTACCCACCTTGTTACTCAAGTAGTACCCACCTTGTTACTCAGTACCCACCTTGTTACTCAGGTAGTACCCACCTTGTTACTCAGGTAGTACCCACCTTGTTACTCAGTACCCACCTTGTTACTCAAGTAGTACCCACCTTGTTACTCAGGCAGTACCCACCTTGTTACTCAGGTAGTACCCACCTTGTTACTCAGGCAGTACCCACCTTGTTACTCAGGCAGTACTCACCTTGTTACTCAGGCAGTACCCACCTTGTTACTCGGGTAGTACCCACCTTGTTACTCAGTACACACCTTGTTACTCAGGTAGTACCCACCTTGTTACTCAGGTAGTACCCACCTTGTTACTCAGTACCCACCTTGTTACTCAGTACCCACCTTGTTACTCAGGCAGTACCCACCTTGTTACTCAGGCAGTACTCACCTTGTTACTCAGGCAGTACCCACCTTGTTACTCAGGTAGTACCCACCTTGTTACTCAGGTAGTACCCACCTTGGTATTCACGTTGTTCCCAAATTGTTACTCGGGTAGGAGGTATAGAGCCTGCACTCTGAAGGATGTTTGGGAGGTATAGAGCCTGCACTCTGAAGGATGTTTGGGAGGTATAGAGCCTGCACTCTGAAAGATATTTGGGAGGTATAGAGCCTGCACTCTGAAGGATATTTGGGAGGTATAGAGCCTGCACTCTGAAGGATGTTTGGGAGGTATAGAGCCTGCACTCTGAAAGATATTTGGGAGGTATAGAGCCTGCACTCTGAAGGATGTTTGGGAGGTATAGAGCCTGCACTCTGAAGGATGTTTGGGAGGTATAGAGCCTGCACTCTGAAGGATGTTTGGGAGGTATAGAGCCTGCACTCTGAAGGATGTTTGGGAGGTATAGTGCCTGCACTCTGAAGGATGTTTGGGAGGTATAGAGCCTGCACTCTGAAGGATGTTTGGGAGGTATAGAGCCTGCACTCTGAAGGATGTTTGGGAGGTATAGAGCCTGCACTCTGAAGGATGTTTGGGAGGTATAGTGCCTGCACTCTGAAGGATGTTTGGGAGGTATAGAGCCTGCACTCTAAAGGATGTTTGGGAGGTATAGAGCCTGCACTCTGAAGGATGTTTGGGAGGTATAGTGCCTGCACTCTGAAGGATGTTTGGGAGGTATAGTGCCTGCACTCTGAAGGATGTTTGGGAGGTATAGAGCCTGCACTCTGAAGGATGTTTGGGAGGTATAGAGCCTGCACTCTGAAGGATGTTTGGGAGGTATAGTGCCTGCACTCTGAAGGATGTTTGGGAGGTATAGAGCCTGCACTCTGAAGGATGTTTGGGAGGTATAGAGCCTGCACTCTGAAGGATGTTTGGGAGGTATAGAGCCTGCACTCTGAAGGATGTTTGGGAGGTATAGTGCCTGCACTCTGAAGGATGTTTGGGAGGTATAGAGCCTGCACTCTAAAGGATGTTTGGGAGGTATAGAGCCTGCACTCTGAAGGATGTTTGGGAGGTATAGTGCCTGCACTCTGAAGGATGTTTGGGAGGTATAGTGCCTGCACTCTGAAGGATGTTTGGGAGGTATAGAGCCTGCACTCTGAAGGATGTTTGGGAGGTATAGTGCCTGCACTCTGAAGGATGTTTGGGAGGTATAGAGCCTGCACTCTGAAGGATGTTTGGGAGGTATAGTGCCTGCACTCTGAAGGATGTTTGGGAGGTATAGAGCCTGCACTCTGAAGGATGTTTGGGAGGTATAGTGCCTGCACTCTGAAGGATGTTTGGGAGGTATAGAGCCTGCACTCTGAAGGATGTTTGGGAGGTATAGTGTCTGCACTCTGAAGGATGTTTGGGAGGTATAGTGTCTGCACTCTGAAGGATGTTTGGGAGGTATAGTGTCTGCACTCTGAAGGATGTTTGGGAGGTATAGTGTCTGCACTCTGAAGGATGTTTGGGAGGTATAGTGCCTGCACTCTGAAGGATGTTTGGGAGGTATAGTGTCTGCACTCTGAAGGATGTTTGGGAGGTATAGTGCCTGCACTCTGAAGGATGTTTGGGAGGTATAGTGCCTGCACTCTGAAGGATGTTTGGGAGGTATAGAGCCTGCACTCTAAAGGAGAGGTGGGAATGTTCCAATTCATAGGGTTATATCAATTGTGATTGTACTAACACAAGTGCTACTTCTACTATACTAATACTATACAAATACGACTACTACTAATATTTATGTAACAGTAATGGTGTGTTTATTGTGACAGGAGAGCCAGGAGGGTGTGTTGTCACTGTCAGAGGTCCACGAGCACCTCATCCGATCTCCACCACCCACTACACTGCCCAAGACACTAGCCAAGAACCTCTTCGTCTTCCCAGTAGCAGCTAAGAACCCCGAGGCTACACCCACGCAGGTGAGCTGCAATTACCAGTACTTGGGTGTGGATGCTTGCTCTTTTAGGTTTCAAGCTTGTCTACTACACGAGGGCCTCTTTAACGCTTCATATCGCCGGTACACTGCCAGTCAAGGATGTTTCAATCCCTGTAATGGGCAGTAAAGACGATTTTTAGTGTTTGTATGCTGAGCGCTTCTCACATCTCAGTGTATACATGCTGGACAATGCACACTTCAGTGTAAATATGCTGAGATACGCTCCTTGGTGTATATACTCTGAGAGATACATACCTCTCAGTGTATATACAGATACACACCTCTCAGTGTATATACAGATACACACCTCTCAGTGTATATACAGATACACACCTCTCAGTGTATATACAGATACACACCTCTCAGTGTATATACAGATACACACCTCTCAGTGTATATACAGATACACACCTCTCAGTGTATACAAATTTGTGTGTATAAACAAAGAACTCTGTTTAATTAAGCACAGGATAAACGTCTGAGTGTATATAGTGAGATATGTAGTATCTTTCGCTGTACAACTATATACACTATTAACACTCGTAGGTGTATATAATACACTTGACAGCTACAGATCTGTGGATGTATGTATATACACAGACACATATTTGTGACACATGGTAAAATTCACAGAAAAAGCCTAAGGACTAGTCACTTTGTGACGTTTTGGGGTGTTATCCTAGGTAATTTACACGTATGTTACTATGTACGATAATTGTACATAAATGCACTTGTCGCTAAATAAACTTAGTCAAGTTTCGACGCCATCAGGTAGCCTAGCCACTCAGGAAGCAGCTAGTGACTTGGTTGTCGTCAGTAACTACTGGTTCGGTGTGTTGTGAGTGGTGGTCCATGTTTTAACAGAGGGGAAGTCTTTAGTGTGTGTGTGTACTCACCTAATTGTGGTTGCAGGGGTCGAGACTCAACTCCTGGCCCCGCCTCTTCACTGAGTGCTACTAGGTCCCTTCCTTGCTCCATGAGCTTTATCATACCTCATCTTAAAGCTATAGTATATGGTTCCTGCCTCCACTACCTCACTTGCCAGACTATTCCACTTCCTGACAACTCTATGACTGAAGAAATACTTCATAACATCCCTTTGACTCATCTGAGTCTTCATCTTCCAATTGTGATCCCTTGTTTCTGTGTCCCATCTCTGGAACATCTTGTCTTTGTCCACCTCGGCTATTCCACGCAGTATTTTGTATGTCGTTATCAAGTCTCCCCTGGCCCTCCTGTCCTCCAGTGTCGTCAGGCCGATTTCCCTTAACCTTTCTTCATAGGACATTCCCCTTAGCTCTGGAACTAACTTTGTTGCAAACCTTTGCACTTTCTCTGATTTCTTGACGTGCTTGATCAAGTGTGGGTTCCGAACAGGTGTGTGTGTGTGTACTCACCTAGCTGAGGTTGCAGGGATCGAGTCCTAGCTCCTGGCCCCGCCTCTTCACTGGTCGCTACTAGATCACTCTCCCTGAACCGTGAGCTTTATCATACCTCTGCTTAAGGCTATGTATGGATCCTGCCTCCTCTACATCGCTTCCCAAACTATTCCACTTCCTGACTACTCTGTGGCTGAAGAAATACTTCCTAACATCCCTCTGATTCATCTGTGTCTTCAACTTCCAACTGTGTCCCTTTGTTGCTGTGTCCCATCTCTGGAACATCCTGTCTTTGTCCACCTTGTCAGTTCCTCTCAGTATTTTGTATGTCGTTATCTTGTCCCCCCCCCCATATCTCTCCTGTCCTCCAGTGTCGTCAGGTTGATTTCCCTTAACCTCTCCTCGTAGGACATACCTCTTAGTTCTGGGACTAGTCTTGTTGCAAACCTTTGCACTTTCTCTAGTTTCTTCACGTGCTTGGCTAGGTGTGGGTTCCAAACTGGTGCCGCATACTCCAATATGGGCCTAACGTACACGGTGTACAGAGTCCTGAACGATTCCTTATTAAGATGTCGGAATGCTGTTCTGAGGTTTGCTAGGCGCCCATATGCTGCAGCAGTTATTTGGTTGATGTGCGCTTCAGGAGATGTGCCTGGTGTTATACTCACCCCAAGATCTTTTTCCTTGAGTGATGTTTGTAGTCTCTGGCCCCCTAGACTGTACTCCGTCTGCGGTCTTCTTTGCCCTTCCCCAATCTTCATGACTTTGCACTTAGTGGGGTTGAACTCCAGGAGCCAATTGCTGGACCAGGTCTGCAGCCTGTCCAGATCCCTTTGTAGTTCTGCCTGGTCTTCGATCGAGTGAATTCTTCTCATCAAGTTCGTCATCTGTGTGTGTGTGTGTGTGTGTGTGTGTGTGTGTGTGTGTGTGTGTGTGTGTGTGTGTGTGTGTGTGTGTGTTGCTTGAAGGACAGGTGTGCGCGCCACACCTCCTCAAGTAAGGTTATTCAGATACACGTGTTGAAAATGGTATGAAATACCGACAAGTTGATGACTAAGACACATGTTTAAAACTCGCTTATCTTTATTATTGAAACGTTTCGCCTACACAGTAGGTTTCGTCAGTCAAATACAGAAGCAGCAGGTGTAGTAGTGAAATGAAAATGATGTAATCAGTCCATCAACCTTGGAAATATGACCTCCATGGGACCGAACTCTTCTACAGGCGGAGGGACTGACCACTTCATCTTCATTTCACTACTACACTTGCTGCCTCTGTATTTGACTGAAGAAACTTACTGTGTAAAGGAAATATTTCAACAATAAAAATACCCGACTTTGGCACATGTCTTGCTCATCAACAGGTTTGGCACATGTCTTGCTCATCAACAGGTTTGGCACATGTCTTGCTTATCAACAGGTTTGGCACATGTCTTGCTCATCCCTGGCAACACCCCCCCCCCCCACTCTTCAAAGATCTAAACTTACTCCCAGTTCAGTACATCCACACTTACTACTGTGCAATCTATATCTACAGAGCCTTAAACTCTAATATCAACCTTGACCTAAAACGCTTTCTTGATAGTTGTGACAGAACCCACAGGCATAACACCAGACACAAACATCTCTACGACATTCCCCGTGTCCGACTAAACCTTTACAAAAATTCAATGTATGTCAAAGGCCCTAAAATCTGGAATACCCTACCTGAGAACTCTAGAACTGCAGACACATTCATCACCTTCAAAACTACCATTAGAAAACATCTTATCTCCCTGATACACCCCATCAACTAACTACACGAATACC
This sequence comes from Cherax quadricarinatus, assembly GCF_038502225.1. NCBI lineage: Eukaryota > Metazoa > Arthropoda > Malacostraca > Decapoda > Parastacidae > Cherax > Cherax quadricarinatus. The sequence continues at coordinate 1,853,255 of NC_091335.1, forward strand.
ACCTGGTGGTTCACACTTACACTCGCTCACTCATTTGACCATAAACAGAAAAATTAATCTCAGTCTTAAAATAATGAATCCTGTGATACTCCAATACTGAAACTATGTACTGTGCCAAAACAAAAGCATTCACATTGCTAAACTCACAAACTACTATTTAGTCACTTAGCCATAATACCAACTTACCTCATAATTTGTAATATTTTACAATTAAGAATAAAACTAAGTATGCCCGAAATGCCTAGCCATGCTAAGCGTTCTAGTGGTACACTCTGTAATCACAATTTTACTACATGTAAACCAAACAATAACCAAATTTCTGTAAACTCAGCATTGTAATCCTTATAGAGAATAAACTTTGAATTGAATTGAATCAACAGGTTTGGCACATGTCTTGCTCATCAACAGGTTTGGCACATGTCTTGCTCATCAACAGGTGCACATAAATACGGCTACACAAATTATCATACATAATAATATGTGTAAATTACCCAACAGGATAACCCAAAAAAAGTCAGAGTGACTTATTTCCAGTGATGTCTCTCTCCTGTCCTGGAAGACTGGAAGCAAATATACAGTTTAAGGACAAGTTCGATTATCAACCCGGAGGGTTAGTAACCCGGTGAAGCCTTGTCATGACTGGCTACTCCACTGGGGTCCTCTACCCCAGATGTGACCCCACACCAGCCGGCTAACACCCAGGTACTCGTTTCCCTTCAGTTGAACGGGCAGCAGGTGTAAGTCAATATTATCAACGTTTCCACTTGTCCAGGGATTGAACCCTGGTCCTCAGGTGTGAGCTGAGGTCGCTACCAGTTGAGCAGCTGCCGATTTAACGTAAAATTACAAATACCTTCACTAGGTACTAGTAGACGACACCTCAAAGGAGGATTTCAGTCATTAATTATAATTCGAATTGTGCGATATTGAGTTTACCTGGAGAGAGTTCCTGGGGTCAACGCCCCCGCGGCCCGGTCTTTGGCCAGGCCTCATGGTGGATCAGGGCCAGATCAACCAGCCTGTTACTGCTGGCTGCACGCAATCCAACGTACGAGCCACAGCCCGGCTGGCCAGGTACTGACTTTAGATGCCTGTCCAGTGCCAGCTTGAGGACAGCCAGAGGTCTATTGGTAATCCCTCTTATGTATGTTGGGAGACAGTTGAACAGTCTTGGGCCCCTGACACTTATTGTGTTGTCTCTTAACGTGCTAGTGACACCCCTGCTTTTCATTGGGGAAATATTGCATCGTCTTCCGAGTCTTTTGTTTTTGTAGAGAGTAATTTTCGTGTGCAAGTTGGGTACTAGTCTCTGGTTTTACATTTGAGATATTATTTCATTACTCAAAAAAGTGTTAAAATGCGTAACCTAGAGAACACCACCTCAAATAACTTAACCTTACTCAGCCATCTATAGATATGCTTCTTGTTTACATTGTGTTGATTGACTCTCAGGTGCTGCACTACAAAAATAAATGTACTATTTTTGATAACATCTTCTATAAAAAGAGTTTGGCCAGGAAATATTCATTGTGTGGTGCACAAGAGGTTGTATATATTGTAAAGTGTGAAGCAGTTCCTAGGTTGTGCAGAGATATGGTTGTAAACTACAACTATAACTCTTATTGACAAGTGCTGAGTGAACTCTGATCAATATTATAATTTTCCTCACTGAAGGTAAATGACTTGCAGTGTTGTATTGGTAAACCCTTCAGGACGGTTGTAATGTATTAGCCCTTCAGGACGGTTGTAATGTTGTATTAGCCCTTCAGGACGGTTGTAATGTTGTATTAGCCCTTCAGGACGGTTGTAATGTTGTATTAGCCCTTCAGGACGGTTGTAATGTTGTATTAGCCCTTCAAGACGGTTGTAATGTTGTATTAGCCCTTCAAGACGGTTGTAATGTTGTATTAACCCTTCAAGACGGTTGTAATGTTGTATTAGTTACCCTTCCAGACACTTTAATACCGGCGACATATGCTTGATATGAAGAATAGTAGAAATCCTCCTGTACCTCAGATCAATCAGTAATACCCTTCCATTCTCCAGGTTCTGTGTAACCCTTATGGGTTTAGTACTTACCCATGAATGCTTAATTAAATGAATGTAGTACAGAGGATGGGGAAGGTCTCATATAACATGATGGGTGATGGGGGGGTATTGTGGAATAGTGGGTGGGGATGGTGTATTGTGGAATAGTGGGTGGGGATGGGGTATTGTGGAATAGTGGGTGGGGATGGTGTATTGTGGAATAGTGGGTGGGGATGGTGTATTGTGGAATAGTGGGTGGGGATGGTGTTTTGTGGAATAGTGGGTGGGGATGGTGTCTTGTGGAATAGTGGGTGGGGATGGTGTCTTGTGGAATAGTGGGTGGGGATGGTGTCTTGTGGAATAGTAGGTGGGGAGGGTCTCAAATATAACAGACTGGGGGGGGAGGGTATTGTGGAATAGTAGAAGGTGGGGAGGGTCTCAAATATAACAGACTGGGGGAGAGGGTATTGTGGAATAGTAGAAGGTGGGGAGGGTCTCAAATATAACAGACTGGGGGGGGAGGGTATTGTGGAATAGTAGAAGGTGGGGAGGGTCTCAAATATAAGACTGGGTGGGAGGGTATTGTGGAATAGTAGAAGGTGGGGAGGGTCTCAAATATAACAGACTGGGGGAGGGTATTGTGGAATAGTAGAAGGTGGGGAGGGTCTCAAATATAACAGACTGGGGGTGAGGGTATTGTGGAATAGTAGAAGGTGGGGAGGGTCTCAAATATAAGACTGGGGGGGAGGGTATTGTGGAATAGTAGAAGGTGGGGAGGGTCTCATATATAACAGACTGGGGGAGGGTATTGTGGAATAGTAGAAGGTGGGGAGGGTCTCATATATAACAGACTGGGGGGGGAGGGTATTGTGGAATAGTAGAAGGTGGGGAGGGTCTCAAATATAACAGACTGGGGGAGGGTATTGTGGAATAGTAGAAGGTGGGGAGGGTCTCATATATAACAGACTGGGGGGGAGGGTATTGTGGAATAGAAGGTGGGGAGGGTCTCAAATATAACAGACTGGGGGAGGGTATTGTGGAATAGTAGAAGGTGGGGAGGGTCTCAAATATAACAGACTGGGGGAGGAGGGTATTGTGGAATAGTAGGTGGGGAGGGTCTCAAATATAACAGACTGGGGGAGGAGGGTATTGTGGAATAGTAGGTGGGGAGGGTCTCAAATATAAGAGATGGGGGGGGTATTGTGGAATAGTAGAAGTTGGGGAGGGTCTCAAATATAACAGACTGGGGGAGGGTATTGTGGAATAGTAGAAGGTGGGGAGGGTCTCAAATATAACAGACTGGGGGGGAGGGTATTGTGGAATAGTAGAAGGTGGGGAGGGTCTCAAATATAACAGACTGGGGGGGAGGGTATTGTGGAATAGTAGAAGGTGGGGAGGGTCTCAAATATAACAGACTGGGGGAGGGTATTGTGGAATAGTAGAAGGTGGGGAGGGTCTCATATATAACAGACTGGGGGGGAGTTTATTGTGGAATAGTAGAAGGTGGGGAGGGTCTCAAATATAACAGACTGGGGGAGGAGGGTATTGTGGAATAGTAGGTGGGGAGGGTCTCAAATATAAGAGATGGGGGGGGGGTATTGTGGAATAGTAGAAGTTGGGGAGGGTCTCAAATATAACAGACTGGGGGAGGGTATTGTGGAATAGTAGAAGGTGGGGAGGGTCTCAAATATAACAGACTGGGGGGGAGGGTATTGTGGAATAGTAGAAGGTGGGGAGGGTCTCAAATATAACAGACTGGGGGGGAGGGTATTGTGGAATAGTAGAAGGTGGGGAGGGTCTCAAATATAAGACTGGGGGGGAGGGTATTGTGGAATAGTAGAAGGTGGGGAGGGTCTCATATATAACAAACTGGGGGAGGGTATTGTGGAATAGTAGAAGGTGGGGAGGGTATCATATATAACAGACTGGGGGGGAGGGTATTGTGGAATAGTAGAAGGTGGGGAGGGTCTCAAATATAACAGACTGGGGGAGGGTATTGTGGAATAGTAGAAGGTGGGGAGGGTCTCATATATAAGAGATGGGGGGGGTATTGTGGAATAGTAGAAGTTGGGGAGGGTCTCAAATATAACAGACTGGGGGAGGGTATTGTGGAATAGTAGAAGGTGGGGAGGGTCTCAAATATAACAGACTGGGGGGGCGGGTATTGTGGAATAGTAGAAGGTGGGGAGGGTCTCAAATATAACAGACTGGGGGGGAGGGTATTGTGGAATAGTAGAAGGTGGGGAGGGTCTCAAATATAACAGACTGGGGGAGGGTATTGTGGAATAGTAGAAGGTGGGGAGGGTCTCATATATAACAGACTGGGGGGGAGGGTATTGTGGAATAGTAGAAGGTGGGGAGGGTCTCAAATATAAGACTGGGGGAGGAGGGTATTGTGGAATAGTATGTGGGGAGGGTCTCAAATATAAGAGATGGGGGGGGTATTGTGGAATAGTAGAAGTTGGGGAGGGTCTCAAATATAACAGACTGGGGGAGGGTATTGTGGAATAGTAGAAGGTGGGGAGGGTCTCAAATATAACAGACGGGGGGAGGGTATTGTGGAATAGTAGAAGGTGGGGAGGGTCTCATATATAACAGACTGGGGGGGAGGGTATTGTGGAATAGTAGAAGGTGGGGAGGGTCTCAAATATAACAGACTGGGGGAGGAGGGTATTGTGGAATAGTAGGTGGGGAGGGTCTCAAATATAAGAGATGGGGGGGGTATTGTGGAATAGTAGAAGTTGGGGAGGGTCTCAAATATAACAGACTGGGGGAGGGTATTGTGGAATAGTAGAAGGTGGGGAGGGTCTCAAATATAACAGACTGGGGGGGAGGGTATTGTGGACTAGTAGAAGGTGGGGAGGGTCTCAAATATAACAGACTGGGGGGGAGGGTATTGTGGAATAGTAGAAGGTGGGGAGGGTCTCAAATATAACAGACTGGGAGGAAGGGTATTGTGGAATAGTAGAAGGTGGGGAGGGTCTCAAATATAACAGACTGGGAGGGAGGGTATTGTGGAATAGTAGAAGGTGGGGAAGGTCTCAAATATAACAGACTGGGGGAGGAGGGTATTGTGGAATAGTAGAAGGTGGGGAGGGTCTCAAATATAACAGACTGGGGGGGAGGGTATTGTGGAATAGTAGAAGGTGGGGAGGGTCTCAAATATAACAGACTGGGGGAGGGTATTGTGGAATAGTAGAAGGTGGGGAGGGTCTCATATATAACAGACTGGGGGGGAGGGTATTGTGGAATAGTAGAAGGTGGGGAGGGTCTCAAATATAACAGACTGGGGGAGGAGGGTATTGTGGAATAGTAGGTGGGGAGGGTCTCAAATATAAGAGATGGGGGGGTATTGTGGAATAGTAGAAGTTGGGGAGGGTCTCAAATATAACAGACTGGGGGAGGGTATTGTGGAATAGTAGAAGGTGGGGAGGGTCTCAAATATAACAGACTGGGGGGGAGGGTATTGTGGAATAGTAGAAGGTGGGGAGGGTCTCAAATATAACAGACTGGGGGGGAGGGTATTGTGGAATAGTAGAAGGTGGGGAGGGTCTCAAATATAACAGACTGGGAGGAAGGGTATTGTGGAATAGTAGAAGGTGGGGAGGGTCTCAAATATAACAGACTGGGAGGGAGGGTATTGTGGAATAGTAGAAGGTGGGGAAGGTCTCAAATATAACAGACTGGGGGAGGAGGGTATTGTGGAATAGTAGAAGGTGGGGAGGGTCTCAAATATAACAGACTGGGGGAGGAGGGTATTGTGGAATAGTAGGTGGGGAGGGTCTCAAATATAAGAGATGGGGGGGGGGTATTGTGGAATAGTAGAAGTTGTGGAGGGTCTCAAATATAACAGACTGGGGGGGAGGGTATTGTGGAATAGTAGGTGGGGAGGGTCTCAAATATAACAGACTGGGGGGGGAGGGTATTGTGGAATAGTAGAAGTTGGGGAGGGTCTCAAATATAACAGACTGGGGTGGAGGGTCTCAAATATAACAGACTGGGGGGGAGGGTATTGTGGAATAGTAGAAGGTGGGGAGGGTCTCAAATATAACAGACTGGGGGGGGAGGGTATTGTGGAATAGCAGAAGTTGGGGAGGGTCTCAAATATAACAGACTGGGGGGGAGGGTATTGTGGAATAGTAGAAGGTGGGGAGGGTCTCAAATATAACAGACTGGGGGGGGAGGGTATTGTGGAATAGTAGGTGGGGAGGGTCTCAAATATAACAGACGGGGGGGAGGGGATTGTGGACTAGGAGAAGGTGGGGAGGGTCTCAAATATAACAGACTGGGGGGGGGAGGGTATTGTGGAATAGCAGAAGTTGGGGAGGGTCTCAAATATAACAGACTGGGGGGGAGGGTATTGTGGAATAGTAGAAGGTGGGGAGGGTCTCAGATATAACAGACTGGGGGGGGAGGGTATTGTGGAATAGTAGAAGTTGGGGAGGGTCTCATATATAACAGACTGGGGGGGAGGGTCTCAAATATAACAGACTGGGGGGGAGGGTATTGTGGAATAGTAGGTGGGGAGGGTCTCAAATATAACAGACGGGGGGGAGGGTATTGTGGCATAGTAGAAGGTGGGGAGGGTCTCAAATATAACAGACTGGGGGGGAGGGTATTGTGGCATAGTAGAAGGTGGGGAGGGTCTCAAATATAACAGACTGGGGGGGGAGGTATTGTGGAATAGAAGGTGGGGAGGGTCTCAAATATAACAGACTGGGGGGGAAGGTATTGTGGAATAGTAGAAGGTGGGGAGGGTCTCAAATATAACAGACTGGGGGGGAAGGTATTGTGGAATAGTAGAAGGTGGGGAGGGTCTCAAATATAACGGACTGGGGGGGAGGGTATTGTGGAATAGTAGAAGGTGGGGAGGGTCTCAAATATAACAGGGAAGTATTGGTGCTCACATGTACTGCTGCTGTTAATGCACTATAAATGTCCTGTATTGATTTCCCCTGCCCTAGTTCTCACCTGGAGCTGCGTGGCACACGTGGACCACAGTGTTCCTGTGTATGTCACTTGATTGTATCAACAGGGGTTGAGGACGAACTTATGACCCACCTCTTATCTACTACTGACTGATTATACCAATGCCGTAACCCAAGACCCCGATCATATCTACTCTGGAAACTGTATAGTATTTGTTTCCACCTTGTCTAATAGTATATTCCACTCATCACCCTGAAAGTACTTTACAATGCCTTTATGGCTTATCTGCTTGTTAGACGTCAGAATTTGCTGATCAGATGCAGGCTTCATCCTGGCATTATGTGCACTAAGATGGACCTCATGTACATTGTGTATGATATTCAAGTTCCTAAAAACATGTCTTTTGAGAGCTAGTTTTGCATATACAGCTGCATCTGATGCTTCCTACACAGCTGCTACTGCTGGTAATAATAATAATAATTTTTCCAAGGTACAGTACCATGACATACTTTAGAGAGCGCCCCTGGTTATGCAAAGCATTTCGGACAGTCTTAAAATTAACTTATAACTACTTCTTTCTTCTTTCAACAAACCGGCCGTATCCCACCAAGGCAGGGTGGCCCAAAAAGAAACACGAAAGTATCTCTTTAAATTTAGTAATTTATACAGGAGAAGGGGTTACTAGCCCCTTGCTCCCAGCATTTTAGTCGCCTCTTACAACACGCATGGCTTACGGAGGAAGAATTCTGTTCCACTTCCCAATGGAGATAGGAAATAAACAAGAACAAGAACAAGAACTAATAAGAAAATAGAAGAAAACCCAGAGGGGTGTGTATATATATATATGCTTGTACATGTATGTGTAGTGTGACCTAAGTGTAAGTAGAAGTAGCAAGACGTACTTGAATTCAACCTTGCATGTTTATGAGACAGAAAAATGGACACCAACAATCCTACCATCATGTAAAACAATTACAGGCTTTCGTTTTACACTCAGCAGAACGGTAGTACCTCCCTGGGCGGTTGCTGTCTACCAACCTACTACCACAGGACGGTAGTACCTCCCTGGGAGGTTGCTGTCTACCAACCTTCTGCCTAGTGTATAACTACTATGTGATTAAATAATTTGATTTAGATAAGAATGCTAAAGTTTATTGTAACATTATTGCAAATACTTATCTATTTTACAATAGTATTATTGTATAGAACATACAATAATCCGAAGGCCTGTATAATGTATAATATCTTGCACAAAACTTAACTATAGTGTACTGACTATACTGACTTTTATTTTTTCAGTTTTTCTCAGAGGGTCTAATACACAGCACTTGCTCAGCTATCAAAACTTTGAGGCCCAGTCCCTGGACCCATTATGTACCTCTGTAATCTTTTGACTACCGCCCACAGGATGGGTATGGGGTGCATAATAAACATATTAAACTAACTAACTAATACAAACTTTGATACTGATACAAGTTAGAAGTTAATTCATTGAAAAAATCATAAAAAATATAAGTGTAGTTTAGCAGGGTGAGTGGTAATAGTTACAATACAGAATATGATGATATAATAGTATAATTCTTATCTTACAATATATGGGAGTTGAAAGAAAACACTGAGAGGAGGAGACCAGGGATGGGATTGGATAAAAATACCAGGCTTCAGGATTAGTTTTATCATTGCTGTTAAGATCACATTAAGGTAAGGAGGTGCTTTCTAGCAGTACCTTTGAAGTGGTTGGAAGATAGAGAACCTTTGGGGGATCACACAGTGCTGCTCCTTTATACACATGATATCTGTCTGCTCCACTTCCTTAGGTTTTATCTAATTGTTTTAAAAACTGGTTAATTTTTCCCTTTGTTTAAGTTCTTTCATTTTTATAATATGAGGAAGTGATAATAAACCCACAAATGTTGTATAGCACTTGGAAAATGGGTGGTAATCAAATTTAGCCCGAGAAAAGGGAGGATATTTACAATTATACTGGAATCAAGCCAATCCACCTCTATCCCTTCCTTTATTGTCTTATTATTGTTATCCTTTATCTTATGTGACTGTTCATCATCTTTGGTTTTGTTTTAGCATTTGATGCTGTTTGAATTTTGAGTGGTCATTCTTTATATTATTACATAGTCATTCCTAGTTCTTAGTTACCTGTTTTCTTCCTTTTTATGTTTCCTTAACATATTCTGCTGTATAGCCCTTGTGGCTTAGCGCTTCTTTTGATTATAATAATAATTAACATACGTATTATGATAGAACCTCTTATGCCCAAACTGTAATCAGTATATGTTTTTCAGATGCGTGCGTGCGCACACAGACAGACAGACAGACAGACAGACAGACAGACAGACAGACAGACAGACAGACACAGACAGACAGACAGACAGACAGACAGACAGACAGACACACACACACACACACACACACACACACACACACACACACACACACACACACACACACACACACACACACACACACACACACACACACACACACACACACACACACACAGTCTAGGGGGTCAGAGACTACAAACCTCACTCAAGGAAAAAGATCTTGGGGTGAGTATAACACCAGGCACATCTCCTAAAGCGCACATCAACCAAATAACTGCTGCAGCATATGGGCGCCTAGCAAACCTCAGAACAGCATTCCGACATCTTAATAAGGAATCATTCAGGACCCTGTACACCGTGTATGTTAGGCCCATATTGGAGTATGCGGCACCAGTTTGGAACCCACACCTAGCCAAGCACGTGAAGAAACTAGAGAAAGTGCAAAGGTTTGCAACAAGACTAGTCCCACCAGAGCTAAGAGGTATGTCCTACGAGGAGAGGTTAAGGGAAATCAACCTGACGACACTGGAGGACAGGAGAGATAGGGGAGACATGATAACGACTTACAAAATACTGAGAGGAATTGACAAGGTGGACAAAGACAGGATGTTCCAGAGATTGGACACAGTAACAAGGGGACACAGTTGGAAGTTGAAGACACAGATGAATCAAAGGGATGTTAGGAAGTATTTCTTCAGCCACAGAGTAGTCAGTAAGTGGAATTGTTTGGGAAGCAATGTAGTGGAGGCAGGATCCATACATAGCTTTAAGCAGAGGTACGATAAAGCTCATGGTTCAGGGAGAGTGACCTAGTAGCGATTAGTGAAGAGGCGGGGCCAGGAGCTCGGACTCGACCCCTGCAACCTCAACTAGGTGAGTACACACACACACACACACAGAGGAAGGGCACTGCAGTGGATCAGAGAATACCTGACAGGGAGGCAACAACGAGTCATGGTATGTGATGAGGTATCACGGTGGGCACCTGTGACGAGCGGGGTCTCACAGGGGTCGGTCCTTGGACCAGTGCTATTTTTGGTATATGTGAATGACATGATGGAAGGGATAGACTCAGAGGTGTCCCTGTTGGCAGATGATGTGAAGCTAATGAGGAGAATTAAATCAGATGAGGATCAGGCAGGACTTCAAAGAGACCTTGACAGGTGGTCCAGTAACTGGCTTCTTGAATTCAACCCTGCCAAATGCAAAGTCATGAAGATCGGAGAAGGGCAAAGAAGACTGCAGACAGAGTATAGACTAGGTGGCCAAAGACTGCAAACCTCGCTCAAGGAGTAAGATCTTGGGGTGAGTATAACACACATCAACCAGATAACTGCTGCAGCATATGGGTGCCTGGCAAACCTGAGAATTGCGTTCCGATACCTTAGTAAGGAATTGTTCAAGACACTGTACACTGTGTACGTCAGGCCCATACTGGAGTATGCAGCACCTGTTTGGAACCCACACCTGGTCAAGCACGTCAAGAAATTAGAGAAAGTGCAAAGGTTTGCAACAAGGCTAGTCCCAGAGCTAAGGGAAATGTTCTATGAAGAAAGGTTGAGGGAAATCAGACTGACGACACTGGAGGACAGGAGGGTCAGGGAAGACATGATAATGACATACAAAATACTGCGCAGAATAGATAAGGTGGACAGACAGAGGTTGTTCCAGAGATGGGACACGGAAACAAGGGGCCACAATTGGAAGCTGAAGACTCAGGCGAGTCAGAGGGATGTTAGGAAGTATTTCTTCAGTCATAGAGTCATCAGGAAGTGGAATAGCCTAGCAAGTGATGTAGTGGAGGCAGGAACCATACATAGCTTTAAGACGAGGTATGACAAAGCTCAGGAAGCAGAGAGAGAGAGGACCTAGTAGTGATCAGTGAAGAGGCGGGACCAGGAGCTGAGTCACGACCCCTGCAACCACAATTAGGTGAGTACAATTAGGTGAGTACAATTAGGTGAGTACACTTAGGTGAGTACACACACACACACACACACAGATCATTTACAATAATGTTGGGGTGTAAGGTGTAATCTTCACCTGTGTACTGTGTTTGCAGGGGGAGACTGCAACACCAGCAAGGAGTGGGTCACTGAAGCCACTGGTGAGCAGACAGCACGAGGATGTCCTGGATCATCACCTGCGACAAATATTACACACACAGCGCCAACTGGTGGTCTGCAGACCACGGCCAAGTTAGTTTCCATCATTCCTACACTAAGATGGGTCATGTACATACACAGGTGGCCTATGGCTCAGTGGTTAATTAAAGTATTCAGCTTGTAACAGAAAGGGAATTTTTTAAATTCCAAAGTATGGTAGGATGAGGTGTATGGGCAAGTATCTTTGTACCTGCTGCCCCTGTTCATCTGGTAGTTAGGTACTCTACCATACTTGGATGTTAGTCATATGTTGTGGGTTGCCTAGAAAGTATGTAGTAGTATGCCTTAGATAAGGCTAGGCTTCCAAGTCAATTGAAGTAGGATGACAGCTTCTAGCTTGTAAATTTAACTGAAAAAAATATATACAGTACATGGTATATACTGTGAGCTACACATACTTACACATGACCTAAGTTATGATATATACCTCATAAATTACATAAACATTATTTTGTGCAATTATGCACAAATTTCAATACGAAAATGCTGTTTAGGAAGCATGTTCCATCTATTTTTATATGTAATGTACATATATTTTCTTCAGTAAGTCATGCTCAAGATTTGGGCCAAAGGTTAGCAAACAGGTTGGAGAAGGTATCCTCTACTCAGTTTGCATGGTGTTGCAGTGTCACAGGTATGGTAGTAGTAAGGGCTTACAATACTGACAAGATGATAAATAAGACATGTGCAACACCTGGGTATCTTTTATTAATGAAATGTTTCATCAGCCAGTGGCTTAATCAATTCAGTACAAAGGTTTACGTATTTTGAAGGTGTTGTAACCAGACACAGTAGAAGATGAGGTAATCAATCTCTTAGTCTAGATTATCTTATTGGTGTTGTATACCATACCATCACTGCTACTGTACAGTATTCCAACAATAAAAATCAAAGCCTCTATAACAAACAGTTTTTGAAAAACAAAATATGTCCCAACAAAGATACTAAACTGCCCATGGATAACCCGCAGCATCCCTAGATAGTTGACAAAAAAACCAAACTATGAACAACAACACAGATTAGGCTTAATGCCCAAAACCTCAAAAAAATACAGTCTACTGTACATCAGGTGCTTTCTATTATGTATTAAATATGTCACCTAATTTTGTAACAGCTGAGTACTATTTATGAATATAATTTGTTTGGATTTTTAAGACATGTCCCTAGGGTTATGTTAAGCTCAAGGCACCCTGGTTCTGTTTAACAGTGTCTGTCATGTTAATGATTACTGATTCCAGGTACTGTTGTTGAGATCTGTCCCTTTCTGTAATCATAAGGTTGATGTCTACTGGTGATTAGTGGTGCATTATGTGAGGTAAGTTTTGTGTTATAGGTGAGGGAGCAGCTGCAGGCACTACCAGTACTAGCATGCCAGGCTCCCCAGCTCATGCCCGCACCCTGGCCAGGCGCTCGCCCCATGCCCGCACCTTGTCTGAGGAGGCCACCGTGGTACAGTCGGTAGGCAGCGTGGGTGGTGGGTCAGGCAGCCTGGCACCCGTCTTTCCCCCTGGACGCAGACAACACACTTCCTCCAGCGACCTGTTGAACCCCACCCACCCACCCACAGTCACCACCCCCACTCCACCCATCCTCAAACCAATATCATCGAAAAGTAAAAGAAGTAAGATGAGCATGACACTTCACCATTTTATTTAAATGTTAAATATTTTAAATGAAGTACAGTACAGTACTGTATTGTATTGCCATTTTTTTAAAGTTAAGGTTTAGCAACTGCACTTACTTTAAGTGAATTTTAGTAGTCACTTTCCTAGTGTTTGCAACCTGATAGCCATATTCTAGCCCCTCTAATCTTCCTGGTTATCATTAATGTTCCATTAGATACACAGTGATACAGTCAGCCTTTATAAAGTACAGGCTCTTATAATACAATTATATTTTTGTAAATAATATTGAAAAAGTGCATCCAACATTGAATAGCAGGTGTAAAGTAAGTGTTGTTCAGTTTTTGATGCATATTTTCAATTGCACTTTCCACAAAAAGTGAACTTCATGAAAGTTTTATAAGAGATGACTGTACACATATTAAAATAACTAGACCCAGTGGGTATCTCTAATATTTTGGCTACTGCCCATAAGATGGGTATTGGGGTGCATAATTAAACACTTACAGCAAGGTTATATTTTCAAATTAAAGCTAGAAAAAATAGGATAGCTTAGTAGTTTATCAGAGGTATTTCTTACTGATCTAAGACTGGTCTCAGTACTACATACAGTGCTTGTATTTTAGTAGTACGTATACAGTTTGCATTTGGATAATAAAGTTAGCACATCTAAAAAAAATTCTTATGATTTATACAAGATATTGACCATATCAGAGAACAAAAGTGGAAAGAACTTCTGAATTTTACTACAAATAAAAGTGGCAATAGGAATTTACTTCATTTCCCCACTGAAAATGGGATTGGAACCTATTTGACTCATGAAATCTTAATGACACGATTGCAAATAAACCATACCACGGGCGGGATTGAACCCGTGGTCAGAGAGTCTCAAAACTCTCAAAACAGGAGTTTTGAGACTCTCTGACCGCGGATTCAATCCCGCCCTTGGTATGGTTTGGAGCCTATTGTTTTGTTGGGGTAAGAGGTTTGGAAGTCCAGTCATGAAACAAAATTAAAATAGGCTAGTAATTCATGGAACAGACAGGTTCCATAAGTTATTTATGGTTTTGTTTTTATAGTCATGATAGCCATTGATCTAGAGAGTAGTTTTTTGCCTAATTTTTTCCACCTGATAAAGGCAAGAAAATCTTACCTTTGATGAGTTTCGAGAGTTTTTCTGCTGGAGGCTAGCCTGGCTATCTGACATCTAGGCACATCTTAGCACATAGTACTGTTAGTTAGGTACATGTATAGCTGGTAATTAGCCTTAGTACTGTCAGTGCAATATATGTATAAATTACAAAAACAAAGAAAAACAAAATATAAAAAGTTTTTCTTCGTGCAGTATAAAAATGTTGTTTACATATAATAAAATATTGTTTAGTATACCCGAAATGCATGTGCATTTCAGGCAGATTAAACTTAATACTTAAGACTATATATAGGTATTGAGTGGTACAGTTTTAAGTGCATTATTACAAAAAAGAGAGTAGCAAAAATAGTACAGATTTAAGTATGTTTCAATACTTTAAAAAAATTTTCTGGTAATAGTGTTTTATAGTGGGCATTTCTATACTTGTCAAAACCATTGTGGATGTATGGTTCCCTTCCTTGATACTCGAGTTGTTTTATAATCAAAATTATTTATATGTAGTAGTTTAATCAGCATACATAAATTTATTATACAGTGGACCCCCGGTTAACGATATTTTTTCACTCCAGAAGTATGTTCAGGTGCCAGTACTGACCGAATTTGTTCCCATAAGGAATATTGTGAAGTAGATTAGTCCATTTCAGACCCCCAAACATACACGTACAAACGCACTTACATAAATACACTTACATAATTGGTCGCATTCGGAGGTAATCGTTATGCGGGGGTCCACTGTATTTGCAAGAAAATTCTTTGCTTTTCAGGTTTAAATATTGGATATTTTTATTACTGGCACTTGATATGTGAGTCAATGAGGCAGTCTTCAGATGTAGTAAATAAAGCCCTTTTCCAGACACAGGTGGTCCTGAGACTAACTTGACCACGACCTCCCTCCGTCTCCCCATCCGCTGCCCGCACCAGCCAGCTGCCTCCTCAGCACTTGTTGACATCACCTGATTGTCTGCTTTCTGGCTCCCAGAACTAAGATGGCCTCTGTGAAATATAACATTACGCTTTGTTCAGGTTTGATGCTACACGTCCGCTAGGTCAGATGGTAATTATTGACATGTTAGAACATACAAAAACCTATTTTTTTTATGATGCAAGCCTTAGAACAGTTTTTAACAAGGTTCAGCAACTTGTGTGATTAGGGGTCAGATCCATTATTTGAAAAGCATAATTACTGTTGTTTATTAATACAGTATAATTCTATGTGAAGGAAATGTGGTTAAAATTGGATTCTGCTTGTTTCAGAGAAAGGTTTAGTTTCATGGTTGACTCTAGTCTTTGTCCCATAGTCGACCTGTAAGTCTGTTTCTTAGTCAGCCTTGTACCTTGGCTGACCCTAAGGGTAATATTTTTAATATGCTCCTGAATTTTTGTCATGACTGACATCAAAATTTTTGTGCCATAGCTTGCTTTAAAAACATTGCTTCACGATTCATCGTTATGTCCCCAATTCAGAAATATAATTTGAATTTTTTGTAAAGCCCCAACATTTGGCAAACTTCACATTCTCTCATTATTGCTGTATGCCTTGTGGCAGTCAAGCTAGTGACTATACCCTTCCCTAACCTAACATGTCATTAAATGGTACTTTATATTTTGATACATATACTTTAAGTTGTTTGGGGAAGTTGCCATGCCGCACCTTGATCAGTTCCCTGACGAATGTGATTACTGCATAATGTGTTAATTTTAAGGCAACAGTCAGGAAAATATAGTTGGATCTTCCAGGTCACGTATTAACTCTTTGTACCTTCCTGCCTGTAATTATTTGTAGAAAAAATTAAAGGGTCTTAAATCTAAGCAATGTTTGAAGATCAGATCCATAAAATTTAATACTGACTTCAGGTAGACAGCAGGCATTTTATGCATGATTTACATGGCCATTATGTATTATTGCAGCTTTCACTTGCGAGATAATGAAGCACAGGTCAACTAACATTACTGCAGCTCTGTGCTAGATAATGTAGTTATAGTCAACTGGCATAAACACAGATAACTACCAACTACTACGAACAGTAATTTGCTTTTACATTTCATACTAAATTTTGACTTAGGGGGTTATACTTGACAGTTATGACATATCACCAAGTTCAGCTTTACACTCGATAGTCCTTTACTCCTCATATCAACTTCAAAGCTTGGATGATAACAGCCATCCATCAGGTGTCTTGGTGTACGTAGCCACAGTGTACCTGCCAAACCATATCCCAAGACTAGATTAATTCTCGCAATATTATTTATATACAATATAGCTGTAGTATATTTATTGAATGCATTGTCCATGTATAGTCAATTGTTATTTAGTGGTTTCTTACAGTATGCAGGAGTGGACAGCTAGGTACTTATTTCGAGTTCTCCAGCAGTTAGTTGGTGTAATGTTGGAAACTCAGGAATACCAGAAGTACAAAATATTTATGGAAAACAAATTGGTTATTGTCTAAAGTATATTATATATGTACCCTGTTTTGGAGATAAGACCAAAATGTCTATATACAGTAGTTTTAAGTACTAACAATCAAACATTAAAAAAACATTTAGTACTGGATGTTTGTTGAAGGTATTTTTTTTTTTTCAGCCCTGTTGGTCATTATTTACAGTATACTCATGAAGGTTTACAGTGCCTGCTGACCTACTTGATAACTAATGTACTCTGAACTGATCTGTTCTGCTGGAACACAGGTGGTGGGAGAGAAGTGCAGATGACATTATAACAACCTACCTACCTTCTGGCTGTGCATGGTCCTTGTGCTGCTCAGGTGAAGATGGCACCCTCTTGTGGCGTTCTTTTCCCATCTAATGCAACAAGGTAACATATCTTGTTATTTAATGGGTGACAAAGATGCATCATTGATGATTAATATTGCTCAAATGTAACTTATTCAGGCATATCTTGGTTGCCTACAAACACTTGTGTAAAAGGTACATGTACAGTCAGATAGTCAGGACCCGGTACTAGTATAATTGTTATAATCAGGGAAGCATTAGACCCACAGGGGTCATACAGAGCATGGTGACTGAGAGGCAATAAGGTTTGATCTAAGGGGACGATAGATCAAATTCCGTGGATCAAGAAGTCCTCATTGGGGGCAAGGCACACTTTAAGGGTCTTGACATAAAGATACACCTGTGATGTATTATTCATAAAGAAATATACTTTGAGTTGTAATTGTTGATAAAGATGTTTCTGTTGAAGTGGGGATGTAACATTCTACCTAAATCTCCAAAACATACAAGTTAGGCTTAAAAAAATTTATTTAAAGTTTGAATGCAAAGGTGTCGAGTCCTCTCAAGGCAGATGTAGATATCCTCACATCATAGTAGTATAATGGGTTGTGTTTAATTTTCAGTATACATTATGTCAGTCAATGTAAATTGCTATGGTGCATTTCTGGTATAACAGCATTTTTCTGCCCATTAGTTCTTATATTGCCTCGGGATTTCCTTTATTTGTATACAATCTTATTTTATGTGAATTGTGTACTGGAAAACAAGGAGAATCATCATTTTTCTATACTCAGAAATATTTGATCATATAGTTCATTAATGTTGCCATAGTTAAATATAACGTATTGTAAGGTTAATTGTATTATGACAGCAGCAAGTACATGTACCAGAATGTACCAAAACTAGCAAATACATTTAGAAAACATTCTTTGTCTTCTGTACCAAATGTTAAATAGGCTGTTTTCCTCGAGGGATCGAACCTGGTTGCTCCAGTTTTCCCCAGGTGTTGTACAGCACCTGCAGATTTAGCATTCCCCTCATGAAATAAAACTTAGCAAGGCTAATTACTATATTTTTGACATGCCATAGCCATACACATGATTTTACGGTTTCCAATATACAAATTAAAAAATGCCCCCAGTACATATGCAAGATCAAAGTTAATATTTAATGGGCTAATAGGAAAGGGGGTTTCCAGTAATGACTTGTGTTAGAGATGAAATTGTTTTGCTGTGAGGTTACAGAACCAGTAACAGTTCTGTAACCAATGGACTTCGTCCGTTGTTTCTAAATCAGTTGACCCAGCGGACTTTGCCCTGTACTTATTATGCCTGAAAAATCTAGTGTTTACTGCATTTATAGTCTCCTTCAAAAGAAAAAAATTGATTCCAAGTAGAATTTTTGGAAAAATTACACTTCAGACTTCGAAAATGCAATGTGTACACCATATTCCCAAAGTGGGTGCTCATTTCTGTAGGATGACAGGATATACACACAGAGAAGTGAATGTCTAGGCATAGTCCGAGAGTTTAATCCCTATTTTAGGGTTGAAAACATTCTTAGTCTGGTGATGAAAAGGTTAGCACAGCCTTAACCCTTAAACGGTCCAAACGTATACTATATACGTTCACGCCCATAGCGCCCCAAACGTTATATACGTTTTCTTTGTCATTCATTCAACATTGTCACAATAAGCCTGAGTCACCTAGACATGAGAGAATGGGTGTGCACACTCACTGTGTGCCATATTAAAATAATTGGGGATGCCTGGGTACCATATGCTCTTTTTTTCCTTTTAAAAGAAAAGATTTTTTTTTTTTCCTCAAAAAATTTGGGGCGCTACGCGAGTGAACGTATATATATGTTTGGACCGTTTAAGGGTTAATGACCTTAGTGTATTTGGTAGTCTTTTAATCCCATTTACCAGTGCAGTAGGATGTGTGCTGGTTTATTAATATCTTGAGTGTCTTAAGAGAAGTGCTTGTCCCCTCTTGTATGTAAAATAAATCAAAGATTTATTCCGTATCCTTTATTCAGTAACATTTGTTACAAGGCGAGATGTATTAACATCGTTTAAAGCATGTTAATATTTGTTTACTAGATAGAGGACAAGATCAAAGGCAAGCCATAGTGTGAAGACTCGATGGATGAAGAGAAGAGACCAGCACCTAATATTTTTAACTGAAAAGTACAATAGAACTACATTGCTTTAGTCTGCACGATTACAGAACCCATCACCTATTATTGTCGAAAATGGCTTGAAAAAAAACATTCCCACGAGTCTAACAAAGGCATATTGAAATTAAAGCAATGCACCACAGTGAAGATCACAGTAATGAGGGTAAAAAGTGAAATATGCCTTTGTTGAAATCGGTCTGTATTAACCAAGTGAGAAGACAGAAGTGCTGGCTTGCCTTGATAATTGGTTAGCGCAAAATTTAAGTTGGGGAAAAACATGCTTGATGGTTAGGCTAAATGAGTAAAAGTTGCAAAACAAAAATTATCACATTTTTCAAACGTACTTTTTTTTTTTTAGTAACATCTGAACTTTCAACTTATCTACTTCATCTATGTGTGGACTTTACAGAATGTTAGCTGAGACTTCTCGGACATTTCCAGATTTGAGAATTTTTTTTTTTTAAAAAAACACTTGTAAAGTGGTGACAAATAACTGCAATTACAAGTTCTTTGCTCATAAAAACAGTAAAACACTCAGCCTTATTACCTAAGTGCACAAATATAACTTAAAACATCTTAATAACCATAGATTCAGTTCTGCCAAGTAAATAGGGGGAGGTCAACTTTGTGCGACTCTAAAATCTCTTAAAAACAAATCACTAACCACTGTAATAACCAGCTGCAGCACAAGCTGCCAATAACCACTTATGACTCCCCATAGCCGCCATGGCAGACCAACTTTATACACTGTAATGTGGTGAGCGATTTTGTTGCCCATGCTAACAAGACTCCTCTTAACAGAAGAGAGGCGACTTGCCACATAATGGGAGTAAAAATCTCTTTCCACTTTACATTTGACACTTGGAAGTTGGACATAACAGGGATTTGCCCATAAGCACCTAGTTACTTAATGTTTTAGCACATCTTTTAATTAATGTTGATGTATAAAATAGTGAAATCTTTGGACTAATTGGTCAGGTGAATATTTAAAGTTTTCAAGCACATTATTCATCACTAACCCTGGGACAATATTCCACTGCTATGTCATGCCTGGAATGACACCCAAATTGCCTTAGAACAAATATAACAGAATGGGCACACTTTCAGGCAGAATTTTATAGAATGACTTTGTACAAATAGAAAAATGTTTCATATCTCTTCGGTCACAAGACATGATCAGGAACTTCCTGCATGACACATCCCAGTGGTTTCTGCAGAACTTAGGACATTGAAAGTTTATGAAATGTGACATGCTAGGGATGTTCCTAATCATGCAACTTTCTCATACATATCAGTCACAATTCTGTTGAAATATTCACACAGTAAATAACAATTTTTTTCAATATAATTCACACGAAAGTCTCATTTTTGGAAATTCACAATGGACTGTTTATTTCCACATCATTTTCATAGAATGTGTTTCAGTCTTAAGAGATGCTCCTCTTTGAGAGGAGAGTCAATCACAGTACTAAGGAGTGCGAGGCCTTGGGGCCTTGCGAGACATCCCTCAGGAGAGGTAGTCTGGTGAAGGTTCAGCTAGTGGCTCAGGAGTAGTAAAGAGTGGGTTGGGGAACTCTGGTGGGTGAGGCAGAGGGCCTCCGTGCTTAGGGCGTCGTCGATATGCCATCAGCCAACAGGAGACTGCCACTGCCACAGCAACTAGGGCCAGTAGTGCTGTGATTATGAGGGCAATGATGAAGCCCCATTTGCTCACGCACACCTCTTCAACCCCAACGTTTTCTGGATCTGTATACAGAAGAATTCATCAAATGTATTTAATATTAACTATTCTTATGTCAGAAGAAGTAAAATACTAAGTATTTAATCACAAAACTTTGGTTAGCCTTAAATGAAGTAGCTTCTCCATGATAAAGTACAGTAATAATTTTTTTTTTTTTTTTTTTTTTGGGGGGGGGGGGCAAATTACAAGTTTTTACAATTCTACTTTTAAAGTAAGAATATTACTCACTCTCTGGTGCGGTGAACCTCTCACTACGGCTCTCGACAGTGAGGATGGCCTGAGAGCTGACCTGAATCTCCCTAAGCTGACCATCATAAACTGATTCAGGTCTGTACAACACCTCGGCATCCTCCTCTACCTGACGACGACGACGTCTACCAAAGGCATCGTACCCATTGCAGTTTACAGGATGACACCGGCCGAAGCAGACTCTGACATTGCACTGGAATCTTATAGAATTAGATGATGGGAACTTAAATGCACTGAAAAGGGCAACCAGTGCTTTGCCTTCCCCATCGTCTTGCTCCCACTCGCCAAATATTGATGGATCTGTTGCACAGCCATTCTCGTCTGTCACCAGATGCTCATTATCTGTACCATCTGTGTTAGCTGTGAGGGCAACGCAGCTGCGTGCAAACCCACCATAGATATCTGAAATTTATTTAGAGCAATGTTATTATACACTGCAATCATCAAAAACTTAAATTTTAAAAGCTTGACAAATTCTAAGATTAAAGAATTGTTTAGTAGAGTACTTACTGGATGGTTCAACCTGAATTCTTAGCATAAGCAGGTCACCAATCTCAGCTTTGTCTATGGTGCCACCACTAGGGTCGGTGATCCTCATAAGGCAAGTTGGGGGTGGGCCTGTGTTGGCAATGGTGCCAGCTGTTGTTAACATGGATACATTGAACCCAATAGTTATGGTCTTCTCGCCAGTGTTGTAGGTGCACTTGACATGGTAGGCTTGGGCTTTGTATGTCACTAGTTTTGGGTGTTTCTGTAACACAAGGATGAACCTGGCCAGACCCTATGGAAGATAATGGTTTATATTAAAACACATCTCCAATTCAATACAGTACATGGGAGTTTTATAATTCCAATTTAACAACAGTTTATAGGTTTATTTATTAGTTCTTACAGAAAACCTAGGATTATTCCACTAAGAGTGTGCAGTGTCTCCCACTTACATTTTCATGGATGAGGCCACAGGTATTAAACTTGACTTTGAAATCAATGGTGCCAACGTCAACATCTGGCTTGACAACCCTGCGACACTCCTCATTCTTAGAGTAGCCCTTGACGTACATGACCCCGTTGAAACCTGGGTCGCCTACGTTGATGTCCACCTGTACACCATCAGCCAGGCAGTTGACCAACATATCAGGCCGAGGGAAGTCCGTCCTGGCAAAGGTCGGCTCTGTCCAGGTGCAAGGTTTAATTAGAAACTAAATTTGTTTTTGTTTACATCTTCCTACCAAGGTGCTGTGCTGTAGACAACCTAAGAGCCTATCTGATGCAAGGTCTGGGGATCAAGCCTGAGGCCATCTCAATGTATCTGACACCTGGTTGGTAAGATTGTTGTTGCTTGCAGGTTGAAGTCAGATGTGAGCACTACAATTTTGATTAATGTTAAAAGTTATTAATGATGAGAAATGAGAGAGCATCATATTCTAAGTATGACTACAACATAAAAGGAATTTTAAAACTTACTTCAATTACCTCATGGTTTATCTACTACTGTACCTCCAATGTCAACATTCCCATCTTGAACTATAATAGATTAGCAGTGCCAATGGTACTTTTCAACACTATTAACAGCTTAGAAGTTTATCATGGTATTTAAGATGCTGCATTGTTAATTATCAAATAATCACATGAACATATAGTATTGGACATATAGATAAACAGTTCAGAGAACCAACAAGTTGATGAATTATTCACATGTGCAACACTTGGGTATCTTTATTATTCCTCAAAGATACACAAGTGTTGCATGTGTCTAATTCATCAGCATTTGACATGTGAACTATGATCACACATAAACCAGTGGCTGAAGGAAGGACATAGACACTCACTGCAACCATCGTCTTTTTGGTAAGGATCTCCAGAGTAGCCGGATATGCAGTTGCAGATGGCCTTGTGGTTGGCATTGATGCAGAGGGCATACTTGGCACAGGGAAGGTCATTACAAGGAGGGACACACACTGTTTGGTTACACATCTTGTCCACTGGACACTCATCATCAGTAGTGCAACCCACAATGATTGGTGGCTCGTCTGGTCTCACTGTTGATAAAGGATAATATGATGAATGTCTGATACTGAGATGTAGTGTATGTCATGGGATGGGGGCAAGCATTTTTAATAAATTTTTATACTGTTTCTGTAAAAATTATACACATTTTTGTTTAATGTGGTGGGATTGCTTAAATCATACCACAGATTTTGTGAGAATATACAAATCTTTGGAGATAAGAGGTACAATATAGTGACTCACCGACACAGTAGCCATCCTTGTCCTTAACTGCTGGCAGAGGACAGTCACAAGTTCCCTGTGCTGTTGGATGGTAACCTTTCTCTGGGTCACATATACATAGTCCATCTTCTGTAAGCACATAGCCCAGCTCCACTGGGCAGTGCACACAGCTACCACTCTCGTCAACATAGAAATCACGGTCGATGGGACACACACAGTCATCATCTTCCAGAATAAAGCCTTTCTCCAGTGGACACACCGGTGCTAGGGGGCAGAAATTACATATATGGGAAGTTGGGAATGCAACGCTTCTAGTGTGCTTCAATAACGCTAAACTGTATCATTTTTTTCATATTTCTGTTTATATACTGAATTTTACATGACAAATTTTCGTATCAATATTACAGAACTGAGGACTAACACAATACTTTTCTTGAAGTTAACCGATTTACTAAAATATTGCAGAATTTATGCAACATATAATAAGAAAAAACACTAATATAGGAGAAGCCAACCTTACAAACACCAATACATATTTATAAACAGGAACTTAGAAATTAAGTCTTGCAACTGTTGAGCCACAAAAACCAACATATGTGAAATGAAATGCCTCTTTTATAAGTTGAAAACCCTGGTGAATTGCCCTTGATCCAAGGAACTGGACCTAGCCTCCATTTCCTTGGATCGAACCTGATTGCCTTCCATTTCCCCAGGTACTATATGATTCCTATAGGTTTAATGCTTCTCCTTTATTATAATAATTGTATAAGTGGAGACTTCCTTAACTTAGTAAAATTGTTTATAACTTCATAAAATCAAAAAAGAATATTAAGCCATTTCTATATCATTGTGTCAGTACAAATGCACATCTCTCAGCCACACAAAAATCCCACCACCAAAACCATGCATTATAAAGATCCATTCTTGATTGTCCTGAAACGAGAACATTAAAAGAGTTAGTAGAGATATTTAATAATGTGGGTTAGCAAGGCAGCAGACATAATAACAGCTGGGAGCCAGATAGTCATCTGCAGTAATTATATAAAAGTCCAAATCTTAAGTCTATATACAGGTCATAAAGCATGTATATATGTATAGTATATCAGTCAAATTACTATAATACTTTAGTCAAATTAAAATGAATAATGTTCATTTACACTACACATGTCAGTTTTTTGTAAAAGTAAATTACCAGGTTGTATTTACAAAGTGCTAGACCAGTGTGGGCATTCAGAGGGAATGTCATAATACAAAATTCAACAATTGTATATGCTGAAATTATAATGAATATTAAAAATAAAATTGAACAGAAGAATATATCTAAAAAATTATCCTCATACAGGACTATAAATGCCAGCCTCTTCAAGGGGGGCTCCTTGGCGTGGTGAAGAGGCTCTTGGTCTGAGGAATTAGCCCTGTCGGTCTTCTTCCTCAGACCGAACCTAATTACCCCCCATTCTGAATGCCCCTCCCCCCCCCCAGGCGCTATCCCATCCTCCCCCCATTTTTCCATTCCTCCTCCTCCTCCTCACCCCTCCCTTTTGCCCTTCCTCTTTTTGGCCTTTGGGATTTCTCCCACAGGCACGCTAGTTCCTAGGTAGGGGAAAGGACACCGGGGTCCATCCCATTCCGTTGAGGTTCTTGGCGGTGGCGTAGTTTGCCGTGGAATCTGGATTGCCTGGGGATGTCCCGATCCCTCTCCGGTATCCCGGAGTAGCTTTGGGTGTCTTTCGGGCGACGGGTGTATCTCTGGAAGCCACCTTTCGGATTCCGGGGGTGGTGGCCGAAGGAGGTATGCTTTGTGGCAGATATCCGGCCGCCCTCTCTTTTGTCCACCGAGGTAGCTCGGCAGATGTGAGGTTGCTATCCCGGATTGCTGGTTTACTGGCATGAAGGGTAGGGTATGGCACGGGTTCCATGCTGCATCTGCGCTACTAGCGGTGCTGAGGTCCTCTTGGGCGCGGAGGGAGATTTCCAGCCCTTTCATTCCTCCTGGGAACTATTCCTCCCCGCTCCCCCCTTTTTTTTATTCTTTTTTTTATTTTTATTTTCTTTTCTTCTTTCTTTTTTTTTCTTAAAAACAAAAAGCAAAGGAGTAACCTAACCATGGAGAACCCAATCCATGAACCCACTACCCCCGGGCCCCTTCTTGATACCGCACCCCATTCTGACCCTGCCTTGTGTTTAGACCACTCTTCGGACACTCCTGATGCCCCTGTACCTCTTGCTGGTGCTGTTTCCTCACCCGCTTCAGGTACCGAGGCTTCGACTGACTCCTTCGATTTGTCTGAACTCCGCTCTCCTTTGACTATGCTTCCGGCTTCTCCCTCTACGGTACGACAATTTTCGAATCGCCCGCCCATTTCACGCCGGACCAACTCCGGTCCTACTCCTAAACGCCAACGTCAATCTCCTGATGATGCTCCTTCGTTACCTTCCCATTCAACAACAACATAACTATCTTTAACTACAATATCAGATCTTTAAGCAAGCATTATGATGACCTCCTAGCATTACTAAATTCCTTGCATGCCAATATGTCCATCATTACACTAACTGAAACCTGGCTAAAGCCTGATACTACAGATGTCTATGCCATTCCTGGTTACACAGCCATACACAACTGTAGGCCAGACCAACAAGGGGGTGGCACTGCTATATACTACTCAGACCAACTAGAATGTATCACTAATACTTGCACAAGGGATGAACATGGGGAATATATAATAGCTAAATTCAAATCCAAATACCTACAAAAACCTCTCACAGTGATAAACATCTACAGAGTTCCACAATCAAACATTAGCCAATTTAGTCAAAACCTAGGAAGTATGATAACTGATGCACGCATGAACAAAGATCACTTACTACTCTCAGGTGACTTCAATATAAATCTCCTGCAAGATCAGGACCCACACGTTACTGAATTCACAAACACAATGAGTAACTGCATGTTGCTACCAACAGTAACAAAACCTACAAGAGTTACAGAGACTAGTGTTTCCCTGCTTGACCATATCCCCTTTAACCCTTTGAGGGTCGACAGGCCCTCTCCGAAACTCGTTCTCAGGGTCGGCCAAATTTAAAAAAAAAAAAAAATTATTTTCTCTTATGAAAAGATAGAGAATATTTTCCCGATCATAAAGACACCAAAAGTTTGAAATTTGATAGAAAACTTATGGAATTATGCTCTCGCAAAGTTAGCGGTCTCGGCGATGTTTACGCATCGGCGATTTTGCCCACTTTGAGCCCCATTTTCGGCCAATTTCACTGTACTAGTCGACAAAAAACATGAATATTTCGCTAGAACTCCATTTTTTCTATCGAATGGATGCAAGAAACCACTCATTTATAAATTCAACTATCCAGTACAGTGGTCAGAATTTAGCAATTTTGCCAATTTCACACAAATTTCAAAAGACGCCAATTTCGGAATAGGGTCCAGAATAAACAAGAAAGACATTCCTGGCACTAAAATGACATTTCCTCTAGTCATTAGTCATGTCTCAAGTCCCCTCTTATATTCTTTTGCTTTCCACTTTGAATTTTTATTTTCACAAAAAATATAAGATTTACTGTTATGCAGACTACTGCATTAGTGTAAAAAATGGTATAAATATTATTGGTGCACTTGTGAAAGAATATTAGACTCACCAGTTGACGTATATTGCACGCTTGGCACGATTTGTTTACTTTTGAAGTTTGGTAAAAATCGAACATTTCTGCTACTTTGAGCTCAATTTCAAGGCACCTTTCTTTGTAAAACCAGTCAAAATCATCTCAATTTCTGTAATATGTCTTCCATTCTATAAAATGAGACCAAGAAAACTAGAATACAACAATAAATACCATACGAAAATACACTGCAAAGTCGCTGATTTATTAAAAAAAATGGTCAAAGTTTTTTTTTTCTCATTATGCACTGTGTGCTGCAGGATTTTTTTTTAGACTATGCACACTGACCACATAGACCCATTCTTTCATATGAAGGCCTACCAGCTTTCTCCCACTAGATTTGAGGCCGCTAGAATTTGAGTACTAGTACGTCAAAAACCCCTACGCGTAAAACGTACTAGTACGACGAAAACCCTCAAAGGGTTAAAATCAGCCATAATTACAGATAATACCACAGACCACTACCCTACTTTCCTCATAACAACTCTTGGTAAAATACCCCAAGACACTACTAAAGTCACCTTCAGACTTCACAATGAGGCAGCCATTAATAACTTCACAACAGCAGTAACAAACATTGACTGGCACACTGAGCTAGAAATCTATACAGATATTGACGAATGTTTTAATAATTTTCTAAAAAAGACCCAATACCTTTATAACAAGCACTGCCCTAAAAAACTAAACAGATGACAGCTAAGAGACTGAACAGTCCCTGGCTAACACCCAGCATTCTCAAATCCATAAATACAAAACACCGATATGAAAAACAGTACAGAATGGGTCACATAACCAGAGACCAAACAAAACGTTACTCGTCAATCCTAACCAGCCTGATAAGAAGGGCAAAAAAATTGTATTATGAGAACAGATTATCCAACTTACGAGGTGATATAAAAAAGACCTGGAAGACCCTATCAGAAATTCTGGGAACAAATAAGATATCACGACATAGCGAAATAAAATTAGCAAAATCAGATGAACCCCAACTCCCACCAACAGAAACAGCAAACAGACTCAATGATTTCTTCTCCACTATAGGTTAAAACCTTGCCAATAAAATCCCAAGCTCAGATACCCCACCAAATGACTACCTCACTGGCAACTACCTGAACACACTGTTCCTAGCTCCGACTAACCCATACGAAGTCTCCCTTATTATCAACGCACTGAAAAACAAGGCAGGAGATTTAAATACCTTACCACCCTTTATATACAAAAAAGCGTCACAAGTACTATCGCCAATCATTGCAACACTCTAACAAATCCATTGAATCCTCCACCTTCCCTACAGTTCTCAAAATAGCAAGGGTCACCCCGATCCATAAAGGAGGAGACCAGAGTTGAATAACTATAGGCCAATATCCAATTTACACCCTCTCTCAAAAATCTTCAAAAAATTAATTCATAAACGAATCTACTCCTACCTCATCTCCCAAAACATTCTCAACCCCTGTCAATTTGGATTCAGGCCTAATAAAAATACTAATGATGCTATTATATACATGCTAGAACATATATACACTGCAATAGAGAAAAAAGAAGTCCCACTGGGGATCTTCATTGATTTACGTAAAGCTTTTGATACAGTTCCCCTCAAGGAAGGTTCCTTGATGTTGGTGAGGGGCTCTTGATTTAGGGAATTGGATCTGTGCTCCAGTTCCCCGAATTAAGCCTGAATGCCTTCCACATCCCCCCCCAGGCGCTGTATAATCCTCCGGGTTTAGCGCTTCCCCCTTGATTATAATAATAATTTTGATACAGTTGACCATGACTTGCTCCACGTAAAATTGTCACACTATGGTATTAGAGGGCACTCCCTCAACTACCTCAAGTCATACCTCAGCAACAGAAGCCAATATGTGTACGCAAATGGGGCAAGCTCTTCCGCACAACCAATTACAGTTGGTGTCCCACAGGGAAGTGTCCTTGGCCCTCTTCTCTTTCTCCTATACATAAATGACCTACCAAATGCTTCGCAATTACTCAAACCCACACTTTTTGCAGATGACACTACATACGTCTTCTCTCACCCGAGCCCAGTCATGCTAGCCAATACTGTAAACACCGAATTACAGAAAATATCTACCTGGATGAGGACTAACAAACTTACACTAAACATTGACAAAACCTACTTCATTCAGTTTGGTAACAGAGCTACAGATGTACCTCTTAACATAACGATAAACGGATCACCTATCACAAAGCTAACAGAGGGAAAATTCTTAGGAATCCACCTCGATAATAGACTCAAATTTCATACACATATACAACAAATTTCTAAGAAAATTTCCAAGACTGTAGGCATACTATCGAAGATACGGTACTATGTTCCACAGTCAGCCCTCCTGGCCCTTTATCACTCTCTTATTTACCCCTATCTCACCTATGGAATTTGTGCATGGGGCTCAACAACAATTAACCATCTCAGACCACTAATTACCCAACAAAAGGCTGCAGTTGGAATGATGATAAATTCTCACTACAGGCAGCACACTCCACCAATATTCGAAACACTAAACCTACTCACCATACAAAACATCCATACTTATTATTGCACCTATTACATACATAGAACACTTAACTCTGATATTAACCCTCCCCTCAAACATCTCCTTGCCAACCTCAACAGAACACATGACCATAACACAAGGCACAGATCACTCTTTGATGTTCCTCGTGTCCATCTCACGCTATGCAAAAACTCAATGCACATAAAAGGCCCTAAAATCTGGAATTCATTACCTGTAAATATAAAAGAAACACTACCTGTTTATAAATTCAAGTCTCTTCTCAAAGTTCACTTACTCACTCAAAACCAAATAAATACTGAATAACTGAACCTTATAAATTGTATATCCAAAATGTTACTCACAATTATATCACATAAATGTTAAACCTAGGACCCAATCTAACTTTGTTATTTTTTAAAATACACTACCTAACAGAATACTCCATTCTACTGAATGAACAGCAATGCATGCAACCATATGACCTGTCTTTGTAATACTCATTTGTGCTTTATAGTTATCTGTTTACAATAATGTTTTATCACTGATTTCATCATTGCTTAGTTAATCTTAAGTTAATTTTAAGCCAGCCCGTAATGCTATGCATATAAGTGGCTTTGGCATGCTGCTCTTACCTGTATTTTTTTTGTACCTCTGTATGTATGCTAAAATTTCTAAATAAAATAAAATAAATAAAAATTTCTAAAAGACCGACACGTCAAGCACTCCCTCTCCACGCTCAGTTTCGGACCACACAATGGACTAAATTCTTTACTTTAAGACCGACTTCTTCTTCTGCCTACCTTTCTGACCATAGTATTTGCAAGGCGCTCCTGCGTCATGTTGGTAGAGATATTTCATTTCATGCTCTCAAGAGCGGTACGCGCATCGTCACTGTCCAGAATGCTACCCAAGCTCATGATCTTTCTCTCCTTTCGAATATCGATACTACTCCTATCACTATTGAAAAACATCTTTCTCTCAATTCTTGTAGTGGTACTGTCATTCTGCCCCATACCATAGTCCAACAGAATTTCCAGTCATGTGGCAATGACATTTTTGAACAGCTGGAACTCCAGGATCTCCCAATCCTCAAAGTAGACACTTATGTCCTTCCTGCCCGGGGGCGGAGACGTTACCCTTGCAATGTGGCTCGTTTAACTTGACAGCCGAGAACTCCCGTCCTCTGTATATGTCGCGGGACATCGGTTACAAGTTCGAAAGGTGATACCTACACCACAACAATGTAGAAATTGCTGGCGTTTTGGTCACCCAGCGAAATATTGCAGATCTATGGCCGAATGCCCAGTCTGTGGTGCCGACGACCATTCTAATACATCTTGCAGTCAACCTCCATCTTGCCTTAATTGTAATGAAGCTCACCCTTCGTACTCCCGCCGTTGCCAGGTCTACTTAAATGAACGTGAAATCCGTTGCCTCAAAGAGGCAGAAGGTCTCCCTTATGCTATGGCAGTTACTCATCTCCGCCTCCAAGGGAGACTACCCCGTGTTTCTTATTCTCGTGTTTCCAAACATCCCCCCACTACTGGGGTCCCATCTTCTGCAGCCTCCTCTGTTGTTACCCCTCCCATAGCCACTCCGGCATCTAATCCTTTTGCTGTCCTTGGCTCTGACGTCCCGACTACAACTCAGTCTGTTCTCACATCTTTGCGTCCTTCCTCACAAGCCCCAGTATCGACAAGACCTCGTACGACACCTAATACCAATCGCCCCTCTACTCCTCAGAAGTCCAAAAAATCCACATTGCTCAAATCTTCTTTGCCCCTTCCTTCCCTTCTTCCACCTCCACACTTTACCTTTCCAGTCTCTGTACCTAGTTCTTCCCCTCTCTCTGGCTCTATTACAAGTGTGGAGATTCACCCTCCTCCTCGTACTATGCCTTCCACCCCCGTCCCCTCCCAAGTTTCTCCCTCTTCTGCCTCTTCTGTCCCCCCCCACACTTCATCTCCAGTCCCTTACACTCTTCCCTCCCCCTCTACTTTGGTACAGTCCATTACTGTCCCAATCTTTACTCACCCTCCTCCTTCTATCTCCAATATGGTCTCCCATACATCTTTGAATTCAGAAACACTTGAAGCCATTTCAGAATATATTGCAGAGACTAAACCTTCAATGGACACTGATTCACTTCCTGTTCCTTCTCTTCCCTCTCCTCCATCTTCACAACCCCATTCTTCGCAACGCTCCGTTCCTTCGCTACTTGAACGTCTTCCAATGCCACCACACGTTGACTTTTCTAACCCCTCTAGTCCGTAGGTGCCTTTACCTACAGATTCCTGGTATTTTCTTCATCGCCAATCATGGCCTATTTACAGTGGAATATCCGGGGTAATCGGGGTGAGCTTCAGATGTTGCTTTCCAGGTTTTCCCCTGTTGGTGCTTGCTTACAAGAACCAAAATTACACTCGGCTGTTTTCCAACCTATCTCAGGCTATTTCTTGCAGAACTGAAGCCATTTCTTCTTGGCGGCACATAGAGCAGGCATTTTCAAGTTCTTTTGTAGTCGGTGCTGAATGGTTCGCACTGCGACGTCTTTCAGGAGTGCAGGATGGTTTTTCTTAAGGTCTTGGCTGTTATGGCAGGATCTGATAACACTTCCCTCTTTATTGTATTCTTTGGATCCTTTCTCAGATGGGACCTTTAATGAAAGTGCCCTTCTTCTACGCAATGATATTCCGTACTGTCAACTATTTGTCCATACCTCGCTGCATTACACTGCAGCCTGTATTCACTTGAATAAGTGGTTTACAATATGTTCTTTATCTCTCTCTCCTTCTCGAGCATTTTCTATCCCAGACTTCGCCTTTCTTGTTTCGACATTACCTCCACCACTTCTGTTACTTGGTGATTTTAATGCCCACCATTTCCTCTGGGGGGAAAGTCTCATTGGGACTCACTTGGCATCCAGTTGGAGGCTTTTCTCGCCTCTCACCCCCTTCAAGTTTTAAATACGGGTACTCCCAACCATTTTGATCCTCGTACTCATACTCTCTCTTGCATCGATCTATCAGTCTGCTCTTCCTCCACTGCACTAGACTTCACCTGGTCTGTTCTACCAGACTTACATGACAGCGATCATTTTCCGATCATTCTTACTTCTCCTTCCTATTCACCACCTTTCCGTAGCCCTTGCTGGCAATTTGATTGGGCAAATTGGGATCTTTACTCACACCTCACTGCTTTTAGTGAGGTTCCTTCTTCATCCTCCATTGATGAGCTCCTACACATCTTCTCGACGTCAGTTTATACCGCAGCTTCTCATTCTATACCCCAAACCTCAGGCAGGCATTCTCAGAAGTGCGTGCCTTGGTGGTCTCCTGCTTGTGCTCGTGCAGTACGTTTGAAACCTGCTGCATGGGGCAGGTACCGGTAATAGAACCGCTGAGAGACTTCTTGATTTTAAGCAGAAGCGTGCGATCGCTCGCCGTGTCATCCGTGAAGCTAAACGCACTTGTTGGCGAGACTATGTTTCCACCATCACCTCTGCTTCTATGAGTGTAGTCTGGAAAAAAGTGAGGAAATTGAGTGGTAAATACTCTCCTGACCCGGCTCCTGTTCTACGGGTCGCTGGTGTTGATGTAGCAAACCCTCTCGACGTTGCCATTGAACTTGGCACACATCTGGTCCGTATTTCCCGAGGGCTCCATCTATGCCCCTCGTTTCTTTCCTCAAAGTCTGCCAGAGAGTTAGTACCCTTGGACTTTTCTTCTCTCAGAGAAGAACAGTATAATGTGCCTTTTACACTTCAAGAACTGGAGGCAACGCTCTCAGCTTGCCGATCATCGGCAGCTGGGCCTGACGACATTCATATTCGTGTGTTACAACATTTACATCGGTCAGCCCTTGTAGTCCTCTTACACCTCTTCAATCTTATTTGGGCACAAGGAGTTCTTCCCCAGCTGTGGAAATCTGCCATTGTTCTCCCTTTCTGCAAACCGGGTACTACAGGACATGATGCCTCCCACTATCGCCCCATCGCTCTTACTAGTGCAGTTTTCAAAGTGATGGAACGTCTCGTAAATCGACGTTTAATGTGGTATTTAGAGACACCCAACAGTCTCTCCGCTAGTCAATATGGCTTTCGTAAGGGTCGTTCTACCATAGACCCCTTACTACGCTTGGATACGTATGTTCGTAATGCCTTTGCGAATAATCACTCAGTTATTGCCATATTTTTTTGACCTTGAGAAGGCATATGACACAACTTGGAGGTATAATATTTTGGCCCAGGCCCATTCCTTAGGCCTCCGAGGCAATCTACCATCCTTCCTTAAGAACTTTTTAACTGACAGACATTTCCGTGTTCGAGTCAATAATGTTCTTTCCCCGGACTTCGTCCAAGCTGAAGGTGTCCCTCAGGGATGTGTTCTGAGCACAACACTTTTTCTCCTTGCTATAAATGATTTGGCCTCTGTTCTTCCACCCAGTACAGTGGACCCCCGCATAGCGAACGCCTTGCATAGCGAACAATCCGCATAGCGAACGCTTTGTTCGCCAAAATTTTGCCCCGCATAGTGGACAAAAACCCGCTCAGCGACCTTCGTCCGAGACGCGTCCATTGTTTACCAGCCAGCCTCCGCGGTAACATTCAAGCATACACTCGGAATATTTCGTATTATTACAGTGTTTTCGGTGCTGTTTCTGGAAAATAAGTGACCATGGGCCCCAAGAAAGCTTCTAGTGCCAACCCTGTGGTAAAAAGGGTGAGAATTAGTATGGAAATTAAGAAAGATTTTGAAGGGTTTGGGGCTAACCCTGAGAAGCCTATGCCAGTTGTGGAATCCATTGTGCCTACTTCAAAAATTAAGGAAATGTGTGCACAGTGGGTTGAACTGCAAACCTTTATGGATGAAAATCACCCTGACACAGCTGTTGCAAGCCGTGCTGGTGACTATTTCAATGACAATGTTATGGCCCATTTTAGGAAAGTCTTGAAGGAACGGGAGGTACAGAGCTCTATGGACAGATTTGTTGTGCGACAGAGGTCCAGTGACTCTCAAGCTGGTCCTAGTGGCATTAAAAGAAGAAGGGAAGTAACCCCAGAAAAGGACTTGCTACCTCAAGTCCTAATGGAAGGGGATTCCCCTTCTAAACAGTAAGAAGATAATGCTCTCCCCTCCTCCCATCCCATCAATCATCACCAGATCTTCAATAAAAGTAAGTGTCATGTAATTGTGCATGCCTTTTTCAGTTTGTGTGTACTAAAATTAACATTTTTTTGTGGTAAAAAAAATTTTTTTTCATACTTTTGGGTGTCTTGCACGGATTAATTTTATTTCCATTATTTCTTATGGGGAAAATTAATTCGCATAGCGAACATTTCGCATAACGACCAGCCCTCTTGCACGGATTAAGTTCGCTATGCGGGGGTCCACTGTATTTGGTCATCACTCTATGTTGATGACTTCGCTATTGCTTGTGCAGGCGCTGACTGTCATCTTATTGCAGTTTCTCTCCAGCATGCGGTCGACCGTGTTTCCACTTGGGCCACCACGCATGGGTTTAAATTTTCAAGTACCAAAACTCACCAAATTACTTTCACTAGACGCTCTGTTATCTCCGATCATCCTTTGTATCTCTATGGCTCCCGTATCCCCGAACGTGATACAGTCAGGTTTCTAGGCCTTCTCTTTGACCGTCGGTTATCCTGGAAACCTCACATTACCTCTCTGAAGGCAACTTGTCACAGCCGGCTAAACCTTTTTAAAACCCTTGCTCATCTTTCCTGGGGAGCTGATCATCGAACTCTGCTTCGCCTACATTCAGCCCTCGTTTTATCGAAACTCGATTATGGTGACCAGATTTATTCCGCGGCCTCTCCTGCTACTCTCTCTAGCCTTAACTCTATCCATCACCAAGGATTACGTTTGTGCCTTGGTGCTTTTCGCTCTTCCCCTGTTGAGAGCCTCTATACAGAAGCGAATGTTCCATCCTTGTCTGATCGCCGTGATGCCCATTGCCTTCGCTACTATGTACACTCTCACGATCTACACAATCCTTCCATTTATAGAATGGTCACCGATATTAGTAGACATTCTTTATTCGTTCGCCGCCCCTGTTTGCTCCGTCCCTTTTCTCTTCGCCTACATTCACTCTTGTCTTCCCTTCAGTTACCACCTTTATATGTTCATGTAGCATCTCACTTTTCCCTACCAACCTGGGAAGTTCCAGCTGTTCGGGTCTGTTCTTTCTCACTCCCTTGCTCGAAAGCTCAACTGCCTACGGTGGCTTCCCGCTCTCTTTTTCTTGATCACTTCCACTCCCATTCTCATGCCACCGCTGTGTACACAGATGGCTCTAAGTCTTCAGACGGCGTCGGATTCGCAGCAGTGTTTCCGGACAGCGCCGTGCGGGGGCATTTACTATCTTCAACTAGCATTTTTACTGCTGAACTGTATGCCATTCTTGCAGCACTTATTCATATCGCATTTATGCCTGTGTCATCATTTGTAGTAGTCTCGGACTCCCTTAGTGCTCTACAGGCTATACGAAAATTTGATACATCTCATCCCCTAGTTCTCCG
Organism: Cherax quadricarinatus; assembly: GCF_038502225.1. Taxonomy (NCBI): domain Eukaryota; kingdom Metazoa; phylum Arthropoda; class Malacostraca; order Decapoda; family Parastacidae; genus Cherax; species Cherax quadricarinatus. The sequence continues at coordinate 1,889,353 of NC_091335.1, forward strand.
TATCCAACTTTGGCTACGCCGTATCTCTACCAAACATAAAGATATTGTTTTTTGTTGGGTCCCTGGTCATGTCGACGTACAGGGCAATGAACAGGCAGACACTGCTGCGCGGTCAGCAGTACATGACCTACCAATTTCCTATCGAGGTGTTCCATTTCTGGACTATTTTGCTGCAATAGCTACCCACCTTCGCACCCGTTGGCAACAACGTTGGTCAACTCTGCTCGGTAACAAACTTCATTCTACTAAACCGAGCATAGGTTACTGGCCGTCTTCTTGTCATCAGTGCCGAGGTTGGGAGACCACTCTCTCCCGCCTTCGCATTGGCCTCACTCGTCTTACTCATGGGTATCTCATGGAGAGGCACCCTGTTCCTCTCTGTGAGCAGTGTCAAGTTCCAGTATCATTTGGCCACATTCTGTTAGACTGCCCTCTCTATCAACGAGCACGCAGAATTTACCTCCAACGTTGTCTTCGTTCTACTACTCTCTCTTTACCTTCCCTTCTTGCTGATGGACCCTCCTTTAATCCTGACTCTCTCATTGACTTCTTGACAACGACTGATTTACTCCACAAATTCTGATGATACTTTTCGCACTCCCCTCAGCCCTTTCTAGTTCAGTCTCTTGCTGCCCTTTACCCTTTCACCATCCACTACCCCGCTGTTATCCGTAACCTATTACTCGTCCATCTCCCTTTGGCCACCTGATGCCCTCGCTTCCTTCCTGCCCTGCAGCGCTGTATAGTCCTTGTGGCTTAGCGCTTCTTTTTGATTATAATAATAATAATATAAATGCCAGGTTTTGATGTTATTACCACAAAAATGATTTCATTGTCTTTTTGTCTTTTTAAGATCTTTCAAAGCCCTGGAGAAACCTATAAAAAAATTTAATTTTAAAATTGAAAATTAGCTTAACGGTGTCTAGTCATGAGATAGTCGAAATATTCCCACTTGATTTGGAACCTTGCACATGGTGTGATGAAATGTCCACCAAGTCCAATATAATAATATGATGAATAATTCAAATACCATGTCAGGTCTGGTAACTTGTTGCCCATAATTCATTAATAAAATGTGGTATAGGTATGTGTGTAGACCAGTGGTTCAGAGAACCGACAAGCTGATAAATTAGACACGTACAACACTTGGGCATCTTTAATGGTTACAGTCACCAGTCGAGTGCAAGATTCCTTTTCTGTACAGTTAGTCTATGACTATCAACATCGCTGGTATCAGCCTCAATCATCCCCCTCCCACCAACTATAATGTCAAGCCTGCCTCCCTGTCATCGTCAATGGTGGTGAATCAAGCTTGGTTTTCCTCTACCATCACTGACTGGTGCATCAAGCCTTCCTCCCTATCACTGTCACTAGTTGTGTGTCAAGCCTGCCTCTTGTCACCATCACTGGTGATGCACCACACCTGCTTCACCATCATTGGTGGTGCATCAAGACCAGTTCCCTGTTACCATTACTGATGGTCCATCCAACTGCTTCTCTGTCACTGCCACTGGTGGTGTCAAGTATACCTCTGGCAATACTCCATAAGGACAAGCAACTTGTAATCAGTTCAGGCAAATACGTTATTATAGGTAAATAAAAGTGACAACTATAAATAGAAGTAATTCATACTAGTACAAGCAAAGCAGTCAGCATTTACCATGATCTACAAGTACAAAGGTACTTGTGTCTACAATGACCTGTGACAACCATGATATAAGAACAAAAGTACCCATGTCTATCATGATCTACAAGTAGTTAGTATAAAAGGTACAAGTGTGTACCATGATCAAGTAAAATTACAACGATACCTTGTTTATAGTTGAAATTAATATTGCATTTGAATAACTTTTGTGATTTCTTAAATTATAAGACATAGCATCCTGTTCTAATCCTTGCAATGATCTTGGGATACAGTATCGTGTTCAACTATAAACGTTGGTTTAACAGGTTAAAAAGCAATAAGCAGGAAATAATGATGGTAAGTCTCACTAGTGGCTTTGTTTCCAATGAAGAGCAAAGCTGCAGAATGTATATTATCAGGCAAAACTGACGCATGACAAGAATCAAACTACTACAGTATCTGACAAATTTCAAGCAATACAAGTCAGATAATATGAAATGGAACAATGTAAGCATTAATTATGAGTCAGAGATCAATCATAGCATGTTGGGCCAAGCAGCAGAAGCAACAAGAGTCACTTACTTGGGATACACTTTTCAGCAGCATCACCCTGGTATCCCGGCAGACACTCACAGGCAATGGTCCTCACTGGCACTGTGTCGATCACTCGGCACTCAGTGTTCTCACCGCAGGGGTCGAGGCCACACGGGTCAATGCACTTACCATTAATGCATACTGTCTTACTTGGGCACTCTACATCTGACCTGCACCCTATCACCACTGGATCCAAGAAGAGTCACTTGTTATTATATTCCTTCCTATTAAAATGTTGTATATGTATCAGTATTTATAAAAAAAATGCTGCCATGCTAGCTAGAAAGTAAGATTTTCATATACTTACACATCTCACAACCATTATCAATGGTACGATTGAAACCAGGTGGGCAAGGACAATCTGAAATGTGGTCCTGGGTATGGCAGGTGGCAGGCTCTTTGCATAATTCAAGACTGCAGGGACTTTCACATCGTTGGTTGATGCAGCTGCGGTCATCAGGACATGCATCGTTAGACACACAGCCAATAGCGATACATTGTGTTCGTGGGTTGCCCCGTGAGCCAGGCGGGCAATAGCAGACTGCTTCATGATTAACTCCCTGGCATACAGCCTCCTTCCCACATGGCTCATTGTTGGGTCCACACACTGGCGCACATTGACCATTGCGACAGGCATGAGTTGTTGGACAGTCGTCATTTCCATAACAACCAATTTCAATACAACGAATCTCTGGATCACCTTCATAGCCCCGCTTGCATGTACACACAGGGTGGTGCTCAACAATTTCACAGTCAGCATTGGCACCACACTGGCATGGGTCTTTGCAAATGCCAGTGAAGCAGGCTTTTTCTGAAGGACAATCTGGGTCTACTTCACATGCTGCTTTAATTGGTGGTAACACCTCACATTCTCCTCCTTCATCAGTCACTTCACCATCAGCACAAATACAAAGCATTGTCCTTACAGGGAGTGTATCAACTACCTTACATTCAGCAGACTCATGACATGGCTCTAAGACCTTGCATGGGTTAACACACTTCTCATCAATACAAGCATGTTGACTTGGACAGTCACCATCTGTAATACATACAGGTTGTATGGCAGGTAGACACCCTACCTTGGGGTCGCCAGTCATTCCTGGTGGGCACCTGCACCGAGCAATGTGGTCGATGATCACACATTCAGCGTTGGAGGAACAGGGATCATATGCACAAGGATCTACACAAATGTTATTTATACATGCTCTATCACTAGGACATTCTGAGTTTGCCCGGCAACCGATAGCAAGGCACTTGGTGTAGCCATCACCTTGAAAACCTGACGGACAGCGACAATAAGCTCTGTGTTCCTTAGCGTAGCATTCTGACTTAGTAGGGCAAGGGTCATCAACGAGACATGGATTAGCACAGACCCCATCATAGCACGCTTGGGTGTCCTCGCACTCACTGTCATGCTGACAGCCAATTGGGAAGCAACCAATATTAGGATTACCCTGAAATCCTACTTCACAAGTGCAAACTGAACGATGATTGATGATCTCACAGTTGGCATTACGGCCACACTCGCAAGGAATGCGGCACATGCGGTTGATGCAAGCTTCCTCTGTTGGGCATTCTGAATCAGCACGGCATCCAGATGGTATTTCAAGTGCAATCAATTCACAGGTGCCCTCATCAGTCATAATAAAGCCCTCTGGACATACACAAATCATGGTTCTTACAGGGATGGAGTCGACCACATCACACATGGCTGTCCTGTCACAGGGGCTGAGTGTGTGGCAAGGGTTGGAACACTGCTCATTAATGCACGCTTGTTTGCTGGGGCAGTCCAAGTCTGCAACACATTCAGGCTTAGGATGTTCTACTAAAACTTTCTTCTCCTCGCATATGAATCGGGGGTCGCCATAAGGCATGTCGGTTGGACACCGACAGCCAATTGTGTGCTGGAAAACATAACATTCAGCATTGGGAGCACACAAATTGTCGTAGAAGCAAGGGTTCACACACTGGCGATTAACACAAGCCTTGTCTGTTGGACATTCTGTGTTGCTCCTGCAGCCGATAACTTGACATCTGACATAAGGGTCACCCTCAAGTCCACTGGTGCAGCGACACTTGGAGTGGTGATTCTCAGGGTAGCACTCAGCACTGATGTCACATGGGTCTTTTACTGCACATGGGTTTATACACACACCACTGGAACACATCGTGTCCAATGGGCACTCCTCATCCTTGCTACAGCCAGCTGTAATTAAATATTTTGATGAAATAAAACAAGTAACTTAACAGGTAAACAAAAAAAATTATTATAATGAATTGCATTAATCATGTTGGAAGACTGAACATACCTTTGTAGCATCCAATGTTGGGGTTTCCTTGGTATCCTGGGAGACAGGTACAGATGGGCCGGTGGTCACGGACATAACACTCTGCATGTTGACCACAGGAACATGGCGTTACACAGCGGGTGTTGAGGCATGCCTGGTCGCCTGGGCACTCACTATCCGCACGACAGCCCACACTTATTGGGAGCTCCACTGTGGGAGTTAGGTTTGAGTTATTATTCATTACTATTCATGTGCCAGCTACCAACACATTCAGATGTTAACATAGGTATGGTTACATAAATTCTGGCCAGATGTTAAAGTTGTATTTGTTGCTTAGTGTGATGTTAGTGTATATGACATTAGTAATATGCTGACAAGTTAGACATGAGAATGACAAAATGATTACTGAAAACACTCGGTAAACTTACGATAAAGATAAATATGGTAAAATTATAAAGGGCTGTTGAGAACAAAAATGGATAACATGCTTACAGTTAACACACTGCCCCTGGCGGGAGGTGACCATATGTGAAGGACAGCTGCAGGTCATGGTCTTGAGGGGTCTTGTAGCTACCAGAGTGCACACTGTTGGGTCTTGGCATGGCTTCAGCACCTGGCAAGGTTTCTGGCACCTTCCCTCCATGCACCCATACTCAGACTCACAATCAAAGTCTGAACGACAATCACGTGGAGTCTTTTCTCTACAAACAACTGTTGGAATGCCTTCAAAACCGACTGGACAGCGACATTCAACTCTGTGATCAATGCTGCGACACTCTGTGTTTGGTGCACAGGTATTATTGTAAATACACTGGTCTAAACAACGACCATTTAAGCAAGCACGATCTGGGGGACAGTCTCTGTTTGTTGAGCATCCAATGACCTTGCATTCTTTAAGAGGGTCACCACTGGTGCCAGAAGCACAGAAGCAGGTAGCCTTGTGAGCGATGGGTCGACACTCCGCTCTTGGGGAACACGGGTTGTCCAACAAGCATGGGCTGACACAATTACCATTGTAGCAGGCACGATCATCTGGGCACTGGGAGTTGCTGGTGCACCCAGCTAGGGTAGAGAGAATGCATGTGTTACTGTGTGCTTTATAGACACTTCTGGTGACTGCTCTTGTAGATATTAAGTTAAGCATCATATTAGATGTGATATTAGCAAATATGTAATGCATTGGTTAATCTTGTTGCAACAAAAACTGTTGCAAGTAATAAGTAATCTATACCACTTATCAAACATTTAATTCTACTGCCTAGGTTTATGCTGCCTGTTATGAAGCTATATATTAGGAAATCTATTAATTAAAAAGTAATCACATGTATGTAAGTAAATGTTAAATGGCTTACTAGCAGAACAAGCTATATGTGGGTTGCCCTCATAACCCTGGGCACAGGTACATATTGGCCTGTGTTTGATGACAGTACAGAGTGCGTTGACGCCGCAGTTGCAAGGGTCACGACACACTCCTCCCACACATGCCAAACCCATGGCACAATCCTTGTCACGTACACAACCTGTCTTCTCTGGAACTGAATGTTAGTTTTGTTAATACATAGTATGGTGAGCAGGCATGGGATGGCACCTTCTGTCACCAAACAGTATGAAACAACCTGTTTTTAATGGTGAGAGAAAGTGACATTCATAACTGTTGCTAGAGAATTTTTAGTTGGCACTGGTGAGACTACAAGTTGTCAAGGCATGGACAAACTTGCTCATTAATATTAATACTGTATAGGCAACAAAATAAATAAAATGTTAAAAGTTAATAGATTTGTAAAGCATATATATCAGAGTTTTATGAAAATGAAACACAATGTTAATGTGCTGCTTACTCAGTCTACACTGTGTATGTGCATCGCCCACTTGGCCAGGCAGACACTTGCACACCATGGCCTTGAAGGGTACAGACTCAACCACGTGACACACTGCATTCTCCCCACACACCTTAGAGCTACAGAGGCTCTGACAATGCTCACTGATGCAAGCCAGACCTGTGCCACAATCCTTGTCTTTTGTGCAGATGGGCTCCACATCAGGCTCACATCTGAATGTTGCATCGCCTCTGTAACCAGGAGCACAACGGCACTCTCCACGATGTTCAGCAGGAGTGCAGATGGCACTGTCTGCACATGTGGTGTATATACAGGGATCTACACACTGCCCATGTTGGCAGGTTCGGTCTTTTGGACAGTCAGTATCAATCTCACACTTAAGTGTCTGGCATTTGACATGTGGGTCACCATCTAAGCCAGTTGGACACCGACAGCGAGCCTCACGATTGACAGCAAAGCACTCGGCATTGATGGCACATGGGTTGTTGACATGGCACGGATCAATGCAGTAACTGTTGTGGCAAATGTATGTTGTCGGACAGCTGTCATCAGTTGTACATCCCTCTGGTGGAGGTTAAGTGAGTAGGTTAGCTTTGTCAATGTGTTTTGAAGTTCCATCTGTATTTATAAACAGATACATGTATTTTGTTCTAGAGAGATATTAATTTAATGTTAATATACCAATGGTCAGTCTTGTAAGTTACAAAATCCAGCAGTTAATACTGTACTATAATATTAAACCAAAGTACATTAGTGGAACAATATGTAGCTGGTGAATCCTTATGGACAATGTAAAATGTTGGTGTGTGTGTTTCTTACTGTAGAAACAAGCAGTGTAAGGATCTCCATCATAGTCCAGGGCGCAGGAGCACACGGCATGGTGATTGATAACGCGACACACTGCATTCTCACCGCACGAGCAAGGGTCGACACACTGCCCACCAAGGCATGCCAGGCTGTCAGGGCATTCACTGTCCCGCAAGCACAGTGCCTCAGGTGGAACAGTTACTACAGAAAATTACTCGTTAGTATTCATCACTGCTAAAATAGTAGAGTACAATATGTTCATTTTTTTTCACAAAGCCTGAAAAATATGAGATTATGTTAAATTGAGTTTTAGTACATGGAGATTTTTTGGGATAAAGGTACAGGCAAAGAAGAATTCATGAGTTTGTGATGACAAGAGGCATGATGGTGTTTAGGAGGAGAGTAAATTCCATACTTTTCCTGCACTGGACTTGTGCATCACCAGTGAACCCTGCTGGACAGGTGCAGGTAACAGATTTGATGGGTCGTGTTTCCTGAACGGTGCACATTGCATTGGAAGCACATGGCTTCTCCTGTTTACAAGGGTCTGCACAAACCCCACGCACACACACCAGCCCTACACCACAGTCATAATCAGCCATACAAGCATAAGACTGTGGTCTGCAAGCAACTCTTGGGTCACCCTTGTATCCTTCTGGGCAGCTACAAGTAAGGTTGCGATTGTGAAAATTGCAGGTTGCCCCCACACCACACACATCATCCCTGCATGGGTTGTGGCACTGGTTGTTGATGCAGGCACGACTGGGAGGGCACTCATTGTTGTTACGGCACCCTAGAGATAAGCACTGAATAGCAGGGTCACCATGTTCTCCTGGTGCACAAGAACACTTGGCTTCATGTTGTTGTACTGAGCACGTCGCTGAAGGTGCACAGGGAGAGATTTCAGTGCATGGGTCTATACACTGGTACTCAAGACACACCTTGTCACTTGGACAGTCGACATTGCTGACACAACCCACTGTAAGAAAAAATAAAGTTGCTATGAAAACTAATGCACAATGGGATTTAACTAATAAAAAATACTAGTATAGCTTACTCCAGTTGATTTAAATAATAATACTGATGCAAAAAATAGTCATCAAAACTTATTTTGTGAAAAGAATACTGTGACATCAGCATTAAACAGCAGTAAAGACTCACCCGTGTAGCAGGCCACATCTGGGTCACCAGTGTAGCCAGGAGCACAAGTACAATAGGGACGATGCTGAGACACTCGACATTGGGCATTGAGGCCGCAGTTGCAGGGGTCCCGGCACACACCCTCAACACACGCCTCATTATATAGACAGTCTCCATGGCGAGAGCAGCCGCCTTGTAATGGTACTGCAGAAAAGAAATATTGTATCAGCAGCATGAAGTGAGGAAAAGTAATAATTCTGACCAGAATTGGATAAATATATAGAAACAATTTTACAGTTTGTCACAGTTTTGATTAAAGAAATTCTGACTTACTTTCACGACATTCAATTTTTGCATCACCATGGTAACCAGGCGGACAAGCGCAGCTCATGGAGCGACGAGGCTTGGAGTCAATGACAGAGCAAATGGCACTAGGTCCACATGGCTTGTGTTCCTTGCAAAGGTCACGGCAAGTGGCACCTGAGTCAGTGTCATCTAGCCGTATGTACACGGCAGAAACTTGACTGTGGTAACGAGTTACCAGGGATTCAAGGATACATCCATGAGTAGGTGGGCAATCTTGATCTACCAGGCAACTACTGGGATCCTTAGGTTTATCACAGCTGAATCTTGGGTCACCATGGAGGCCAGGTGGGCACTCACACTCATATGTGTGATCAGTCACTTGGCACACAGCATTTGTAGCACAGGGATTGTAATAGGCACAAGGATCCTTACACTTCTCATTCACACAAGCTTCAAAGCTCCTACAGTCCTGATCAGCTACACACTCCACTAGCTGGCAAGATACATGAGGGTCTCCTGAGGTGCCTGGTGGACACTGGCATTGTACCTGGTGGTTGATGCCGGTGCACACAGCACTTGGCGGACATGGGTTGTTCTTCCTGCAGGGATCCATGCAAGTGTTGCGATCACACACTTTTGATGAGGGACACTCTATGTCGGACTCACAGTCAACTAAAATGGAGTGAACAGAGTTTTTACAACATTGTCAAGTTTAGCAAAAATTCTTATAGAGTGGAACCCTGGTTATCGTAATTAATCTGTTCCAGAGGGGGTGACTAAACCTGAATCTGACGATTTCCGAATTCATTTTTCCCATGAGAAATAATGTAAATCCAATTAATCCAATCCGGACACCCAAAAGTATTAACAAAAATAATTTTTTTTATAGATTAAATATAGATTTACATACAGAAAAGAATGAGAAATCGAGTATAAAACAATAATATCATACTTAACTTTACTGAAGACGCTTGTTGGTGTATGGAAGATGGGAGGAGGGGAGAGGGCTAGAGTGATGCTCCTCCACAAATGTTTGCACCTCACTCCACTTTGCACAAATGTCCTTAATCTTTAAAGAAGGCACCTTCTTCCCTCTCTCTCTCTCTCTCTCTCTCTCTCTCTCTCTCTCTCTCTCTCTCTCTCCTCTGAAGCAATTTCCTCAGTTGGTGCACATAAGAACATAAGAAAGCAGGAACACTGCAGCAGGCCTGTTGAACCATACTAGGCAGGTCCTTCACAAACTATCCCACTAACAGAATCGTATTTGCCCATCCCAATTTTCAATGCTTCCCAAGCAATAAGCTTTGATAATTATATTCACTCATGCGCAAGTCCCACTCAAATCAAATCGTGTGTGTGGGAAAGTGCCCTGGCTGGTGTGTGGGGAAGTACCCTGGCTGGTGTGTGTGGGAAAGTACCCTGGCTGGTGTTCATAAGAAAGCAGGAACACTGCAGCAGACCTGTTGGCCCATACTAGGCAGGTCCTTCACAAACCATCCCACTAACAGAATCATATTTGCCCAACCCAGTTTTTAATGCTTCCCAAGCAATAAGCTTTGATAATTCTATTCACTCATGTGCAAGTCCCACTCAAAACAAATCGTGTGTGTGGGGGAAGCGCCCTGTCTGGTGTGTTCTTGAATTCTATCGTGTTTATTGCCTTCTTTACCAAAGGGCTGGCACTAGAAGCTTGCTTTTGGCCCATGTTGGCTTATTTAGCAGTTGCAAGCACTAAAATGAATGGAATATTATGAAATGTATCTTATGAAAGCGTGGGATCGTGCTCACTGGCTGATAAACAATGACACACTGACTATAAATGGTGTGTTGGGCCACTCAGAAGCATTTGGGACGAATGACTATTACCCAGCTAAATGATGATCACCGAGCCAATATTTTGACAAAAAAATGTTACTATTTCCGAATATTACGAAATCCGGGGGTCCACTGTATATGAAAACTAATTTTTTCATAAAACTTAAAATTCTGTAAAATTAACTCTGCAAAATATATCAAATATAAGAATGCAACTATAAAATATTATTAATTTGAAAATGAAAAGCTGAAGACACAGGTATTCTTAATGGTGACTCATCACCATAGATGTGGTGCAAATACTTTGGCACAATATGCTGGTAGCAGCACGGAAACTTACTCTTCGAGCAACCCACTTGTGGGTCACCAACATAGCCAGGTTGGCAGTGGCAGACAGGTCGATGGTCGAGGACAGAACAGATTGCACTTGGGCCACATCCAGCAGGACAGGGGTTGCGGCACTCTCCTGACTCACATGACAACACCAGGGGACACTCAGCATCGCTTGTGCAACCTTTCTCCACATCAATCTTACCTGTGAGGTAGGAAAGATCTTAAGTGTGGGCAGGGAATGGATGGATGTGAGAACTATGTAGTACTCTACTACCATTTTTTTAAATAGAACAATTATTCAACCTTAATACAAAGTACAGTATTACACTTTTTAAAGAACTAAGATACAGCATTCCAAACCCAGTTTTAGTGATTTATTTTAAATATAATAATTCCATTATTACAGATGCCCATTACTCTTCTAGGGACTATAATAACAATACAGTTACCTATAAATGTATAAATAAATTCTATACTACTTACTTGGTGTGCAGGAATAGTATGGGTCTCCAATAAAACCTTCAGGACAGCTGCAGGTCATAGCTTTCATGGGGTGGTTGGGCAAAACCTTACATATGGCAGCAGAGCCACAAGGGTGTACTGCATCACACAGGTCTTGACACTGGTTGTCTATGCATCCCTGTAAACCTGGACAATCTTGGTCTTTATTACATTCTCTTGTGGGTGGTAGCTCACAATAACGGTCTGGGTCACCCTTGTATCCCTCCAGGCACAGGCACTCGGCTTGGTGATTTTTTACAAGGCACTCGGCATTAGCAACACACCGAATTTTTTGGCATGGGTTCTGGCACTGCTGGTTTTGGCATGCCTGATGGGTGGGGCACTGAGCATCCTGGGAGCATCCTGTAGGTTGGCAGTTGGTGTATGGATCACCTGTGAAGCCCTCAAGACATGAGCAGGTTGGGCCTTCTGCTGTCGGTTGGCACTTAGCCCCTGGTCCACAAGGATTGTCAGACTCACATGGGTTCACACAGCGGCCATTTACACAAGCTTCCTTCACCGGACAGTCACTTCTCTGAGTGCAACCAACTGAAAATAGAAGGCAAAAATATTTTATTCATTCAAATTAAAAATTGAGAGATTCTAATGTCCATCCAAAATGATCATTGTGGAACTTGTGACACTTCCCAGTAAAGTCCTCCTTTGTGGCAAAAATCTAAGACATCTACAATACAGTTCCTTTAAAAGTTACATTATAGCATTATACTCTACAATCAGCATAAATGAAATGTAGTTCTAAGACAATACAACAACTCACCTGGGGTACACAATAGATGTGGGTCACCATGATAGCCGACAGCGCAGGAACAGACACCACGGTGTCCCAGGGCACGACATATGGCCCCTGGTGCACATCCACTCTCCTGACAAGGATCGACGCAGCGACCTTCTACGCACGTTTGATCCCACAAGCAATCATACTGGGAGCTACAACCGGGGGTGAGGGTGGAAACAGAAATACACTGGGTAAAGGGATCTCCCGTCATACCAGGACCACACTGGCATAGTACAGTTGCAAGGGGACGACTTCCTTGTATGCTACATGTTGCTTCATACCCACATGGTCCCTCTTTACACAAGTCTTGACAGATCCCATCAAGGCAAACTTCTTCTGGACTGCAGTCTTTATCTGAGATGCAGTCAACGCTGGGGCGTGGCTCACATACTCCTCCTGAGGGACTGTAGAAGCCCTGGGCACAACCACAGGAACCTTGGTGATCTGTTGCCTTGCAGATCTGGCTGGTATGGCAGGAATTGTTGACTTTGCACACATCAGCACAGATACCATTAAGACAAGCATGGGTACTGGGGCAGGAGGAGTCAGTCCTACATCCAATAGTAAAGCAGGTGACATATGGGTTTCCACTATAACCTATCTCACATTGACACTCTGTGGAGTGGTGTGAGGAGTAGCACTTAGCGTTGACTCCACAGGGTTGGGAAAGAGAGCAAGCATCAACACACCTCTGGTTGTGACAGACACTAGTGTCCAGACACCCTTCATCACTCTCACATTCCAGTGAAGAACAAGTCTTGTACCCATCTCCCACGTAGCCTGAAGGGCAGTAGCAGATGGGACGGTGGTTGACTGCTCGGCACACAGCATCTTCAGCACACGGTTTATCTTCACATGGGTCCTGGCATTCCTTGTTAACACAAGCGTAGAACAATGGGCAATCTGCATCAAACTGGCATTCTGGTTGTGGTTCATCAATCATATGGCACTCATCATAAGCACTTCCTGTGTGCCCTGGTGGACACTCGCATAACACTGTACGTAACTGATCAGTTTCAATTGTTCGGCAAACAGCATTCACTCCACAAGGTTTCAGGTAGATGCAAAGATCTTTACACATTCCGTCGATACAACCAAGCTTTTCAGCACAATCAAAGTCTGAAAGACAATGAGATGTATGTGGTGGGAAGCAGCCAGTGTAAGGGTCACCCAAGAGTCCTGGGCGGCACACACAAGAGCTGGTATGGTGCAGGGCAGTGCAGGTGGAGCTCGGGCCACATGCTGGCTCCAGCAGACACGGATCCACGCATGACCCTCGGTAACAAGCTTTCTCCGATGGACATTCTTCATTGGATGTGCAGCCGATGGCATGGCAGGATGTGGTTGGCTGTCCAGTGTAGCCAGGGTGACAGGTGCACACAGCACTGTGGTTGTCAGAGGTACACTGAGCATTTGGTGCACATGGCCGACCTGCTTGGCATGGGTCGCGACAGTTGCCATTGTAACATTTTTCATTGTAGGGGCAGTGAGAATCTGTCTCACAGCCTACTGTGATAAGGGAGGACAGGGTGAGAGGAAGGTTACATGTGATGTATATCACAGTGCAGTATGTACAACTCAATTATGCAGATGTTAGATCATAAAAGATTACACAGTGCAGGAGCATTCCCACACTTAAGTTATTTAAGTTACATTACACATACATAAACCATTAGAAAGACAAACAAGAGACTAAAACTATGAAATATATAGAACATATCTAGAAATAAAGTGACAGTGGATGATGGAAGATTAGCTTACTTGCAGAGCAGGACACTTGGGGGTGGCCCGTGGTGGAAGACGGGCAAGAACATATGGGTCGCTGTTGGTGCACCTGACACTGGGCACTGGGGGGACAAGAGGTGGGGCAAGGGTGGGCACAGCGCCCCCCGTGGCACCAATGAGTGGGGCCACAGTCCTGGTGGGTGTGACAGGACTGGCCGACGCCCCCAATGGTGTCGTTGGTCACAACCCCCACTGGTCCAGGCACAGAGGCTAGGCACACACAACCAGTTAGTTACTCTAGCATATCCAGCTACACACAGGAAAGACAGTCCTCACAAGACCAGGCTACTGGTTCATTAGTAGCCCACTTGTTAATTGTTGAAGCAGTGGGTTATCAAGTTGCTTATGTTAACTAATACTGTTTAATAAGATGATCTACTATACAGTTAATATGACATGGTGATTAGCAAAGATACAGCAATTAAAATATAATTAATAAAGATGACACAGTGAAAGAAAAAAAAGTTCAATCACACAATGCTAAAGTTTCCATTAAGGTTACAGATGCTAGTGAAAAACATGGGGTGACAAAGTACAAGGCGTCTGGGAGTCAGGTCACACTACACTGTCTACTGTCCACAACCCACAACATTGTCCACAACCCACAACATTGTCCACAACCCACAACATTGTCCACAACCCACAACATTGTACACCACACACAACACTGATAGTATTATTAACCCTATATATATTTTCTTAACACCAGCCATCTCCCACCAAGGCAGGGTGACCCAAAAAAAGAAGAAACGCTTTCATAAAGTTTTTCCTTCTCATTACATTTAATAATTTATACAGGTGTTACTAGCCCCTTAAGTTAGTACTTAAGATAATTTTTGAAATGTCATTACAACAGTTTAAGAGAAAGGTGATGGGTAAGGCCTTTCAGATTAGAGTAAAGGCCTGTCTCAATGACAAGATTTGTTGTAAAAATACTGGGAAAAGGCATCAGAGGACAGTTACTTCTACATCTTGAGACACAATTGTATCCATTTACCTTACATTTTGTCAGTAATTCTAACATTATTACTAAAATACAGCACTGTACAGTACACTGGGACCCCCATGTCCGTGGGTCCAGTATCTGAGGGTTTTAGTTATCTGTGGTTTGCTGTGGCCCAAAAATAACCCTTAATTTTGCATAATAATAGCCCCAGAGTGCAAAAGTAATGATGGCAGAAGTTCTTCAAAACCTCAGAGAAGCAATGAAGTGTTTCCCATCAGTGAAAAAGTGATAATTCTCCACTTACTGTGCATAATTTACCAGTTAAACTTTATAATAGGTTTATCTGGAGATCTGGAGAGAGTTCCGGGGATCAACGCCCCCGCGGCCCGGTCTGTGACCAGGCCTCCTTAGGTCAGTGTCCCAGGATGCGACCCACACCAGTCGACTAACACCCAGGTACCCATTTTACTGATGGGGAACATAGACAACAGGTGGAAAGAAACACGTCCAATGTTTCTACTCTGGCTGGGAATCGAACCCAGGCCCTCACCGTGTGGAGCGAGAGCGTTAACCACCAGGCCACCAGAGCCTGGTGGTATGTATGTAAATGAAAAATCATGAGAACCCCCTATGCTACACTCAGAAATTCTGCGACATTAAGAAAGCCTTCAGATATAGATACACATGTATAATGCAATATGTAGAAATACATAAAATACATGCCTGGCCTGGGTCATAGGGGCACTGACCCATGGAACACCCTCCAAGAATACCAAAATTGGAATAAGCAACAGAGATAAACTTTACAAAGTCCAAAGACAAATTATATATTGCCTCCCAGTGCTAGAAAAAATAGTTATAAGAGAAGAAGCATTAAAAATGCCCTAAGTGGCTGAGGGGATTTAAGACAGGACATAACTACATATAAGGTCAGAAAATATACAGGAAAGAATAAGTTTCTTAGCACCGTTAACAGTGATAAAAATAAAACTTAGCTGTAACTGAAGAAAAAAATAGTGACAAGATATTAAAAAGTTCTTCATTATGTTTGGTAGAAGAAAGAATCGAGATCCACGAGGAGATAGCAAGTGCTGTCTGTCTATAACCATTGGAATTATTATAAAATCATGCGGTAAATTAAAGATTGAAAAAGGAACACCATGAGCACAGGTCTGTTCCTATAATTAATCACACCAAGTTATTTCTCTCACACACACAAATCAAAGTCTAAGTCCAAATAGATTAACCAAGAGTGTTTGAAATGATGGATGATGATATTGATGATCATGATGATGATAATGACAGACAAAAGCAGCGAGACAATATTATTTTACAGATAACTGAGCTTGGTAATCTGTGTGGGGGGTAAAGTTTGGCCAGATGTTAATAGATTTTTGTAAATTAGTTGAATGGCAGATATGGAGGATGGACAAGGCATGGAGTATACCAGTTGTGTCACACAGTCATGATGACCAGCACACTAGGCTGGACATTCCTAGACTGAATAATGACTAGTGAGAGGGACAACATTATTAACCCTCTCCTACCCATCATCCACTGCCTCTCACCACCACGTACTTCCTCATGAAGTGAAGGTATTACTTTTGTGAGGGAATGGGGGTGTAGTGAGGTAGTCAATAAAGATAACCCTAGGGGAATTGGAAAAGAAAATAGGGGAGTTGTGAGGTAACTATTACAATAAAGATAACACTAGCCAAAACAGTAATGATAATACTAGCCAATACAGTAATAACACTAGCCAATACAGTAATAACACTAGCCAATACAGTAATAACACTAGCCAATACAGTAATGATAACACTAGCCAATACAGTAAAGATAACACTAACCAATACAGTAATAACAACACTAGCCAATACAGTAATGATAACACTAGCCAATACAGTAAAGATAACACTAGCCAATACAGTAATAACAACACTAGCCAATACAGTAATGATAACACTAGCCAATACTGTAATGATAACACTAGCCAATACAGTAATAACAACACTATCCAATACAGTAATAACACTAGCCAATACAGTAATGATAACACTAGCCAATACTGTAATGATAACACTAGCCAATACAGTAATAACAACACTATCCAATACAGTAATAACACTAGCCAATACAGTAATAACACTAGCCAATACAGTAATAACACTAGCCAATACAGTAATGATAACACTAGCCAATACAGTAAAGATAACACTAACCAATACAGTAATAACAACACTAGCCAATACAGTAATGATAACACTAGCCAATACAGTAAAGATAACACTAGCCAATACAGTAATAACAACACTAGCCAATACAGTAATGATAACACTAGCCAATACTGTAATGATAACACTAGCCAATACAGTAATAACAACACTATCCAATACAGTAATAACACTAGCCAATACAGTAATGATAACACTAGCCAATACTGTAATGATAACACTAGCCAATACAGTAATAACAACACTATCCAATACAGTAATAACACTAGCCAATACAGTAATGATAACACTAGCCAATACAGTAATAACAATGCTAGCCAATAAAGTAAAGACAACACTAGTTAATACAGTAATAATAACACTAGCCAATACTGTAATGATAACACTAGCCAATACAGTAATAACACTAGCCAATACAGTAATGATAACACTAGCCAATACAGTAATAACAACACTAGCCAATACAGTAATAACAACACTAGTCAATACAGTAATGATAACACTAGCCAATACAGTAAAGATAACACTAGCCAATACAGTAATAACAACACTAGCCAATACAGTAATGATAACACTAGTCAATACAGTAATAACAACACTAGCCAATACAGTAATAACAACACTAGCCAATACAGTAATGATAACACTAGTCAATACAGTAATAACAACACTAGCCAATACAGTAATGATAACACTAGTCAATACAGTAATAACAACACTAGCCAATACTGTAATGATAACACTAGCCAATACAGTAATAACACTAGCCAATACAGTAAAGATAACACTAGCCAATACAGTAATAACAACACTAGCCAATACAGTAATGATAACACTAGTCAATACAGTAATAACAACACTAGCCAATACAGTAATAACAACACTAGCCAATACAGTAATGATAACACTAGTCAATACAGTAATAACAACACTAGCCAATACAGTAATGATAACACTAGTCAATACAGTAATAACAACACTAGCCAATACAGTAATAACAACACTAGCCAATACAGTAATAACAACACTAGCCAATACAGTAATGATAACACTAGCCAATACAGTAATAACAACACTACCCAATACAGTAATAACAACACTAGCCAATACAGTAATAACAACACTAGCCAATACAGTAATGATAACACTAGCCAATACAGTAATAACAACACTAGCCAATACAGTAATAACAACACTAGTCAATACAGTAATAACAACACTAGCCAATACAGTAATAACAACACTAGCCAATACAGTAATAACAACACTAGCCAATACAGTAATAACAACACTAGCCAATACAGTAATAACAACACTAGCCAATACAGTAATAACAACACTAGTCAATACAGTAATAACAACACTAGCCAATACAGTAATAACAACACTAGCCAATACAGTAATAACAATACTAGCCAATACAGTAATGATAACACTAGCCAATACAGTAATAACAACACTAGCCAATACAGTAATGATAACACTAGCCAACACAGTAATAACAACACTAGCCAATACAGTAATAACAACACTAGCCAATACAGTAATGATAACACTAGCCAATACAGTAATAACAACACTAGCCAATACAGTAATGATAACACTAGCCAATACAGTAATAACAACACTAGCCAATACAGTAATGATAACACTAGCCAATACAGTAATAACAACACTAGCCAATACAGTAATAACACTAGCCAATACAGTAATGATAACACTAGCCAATACAGTAATAACACTAGCCAATACAGTAATAACAACACTAGTCAATACAGTAATAACAACACTAGCCAATACAGTAATAATAACACTAGCCAATACAGTAATAACAACATTAGCCAATACAGTAATAACAACACTAGCCAATACAGTAATGATAACACTAGCCAATACAGTAATAACAACACTAGCCAATACAGTAATAACAACACTAGTCAATACAGTAATAACAACACTAGCCAATACAGTAATGATAACACTAGCCAATACAGTAATAACAACACTAGCCAATACAGTAATAACAACACTAGCCAATACAGTAATGATAACACTAGCCAATACAGTAAAGATAACACTAGCCAATACAGTAATAACAACACTAGCCAATACAGTAATAACACTAGTCAATACAGTAAAGATAACACTAGCCAATACAGTAATAACAACACTAGCCAATACAGTAAAGATAACACTAGGTAATACAGTAATAACAACACTAGCCAATACAGTAATAACACTAGCCAATACTGTAATGATAACACTAGCCAATACAGTAATAACAACACTAGCCAATACAGTAATAACACTAGCCAATACAGTAAAGATAACACTAGCCAATACAGTAATAACAACACTAGTCAATACAGTAATAACAACACTAGCCAATACAGTAATAACAACACTAGCCAATACAGTAATGATACTAGCCTATACAGTAATAACAACACTAGCCAATACAGTAATAACAACACTAGCCAATACAGTAGTAACACTAGCCAATACAGTAATAACACTAGCCAATACAGTAAAGATAACACTAGCCAATACAGTAATAACAACACTAGCCAATACAGCAAAGAGAACACTAGCCAATACAGTAATAACAACACTAGCCAATACAGTAATAACACTAGTCAATACAGTAAAGATAACACTAGCCAATACAGTAATAACAACACTAGCCAATACAGTAATAACACTAGTCAATACAGTAAAGATAACACTAGCCAATACAGTAATAACAACACTAGCCAATACAGTAAAGATAACACTAGCCAATACAGTAATAACACTAGCCAATACAGTAATAACACTAGCCAATACAGTAAAGATAACACTAGCCAATACAGTAATAACAACACTAGCCAATACAGTAAAGATAACACTAGCCAATACAGTAATAACAACACTAGCCAATACAGTAATAACACTAGCCAATACAGTAATAACAACACTAGCCAATACAGTAATAACAACACTAGCCAATACAGTAATAACACTAGCCAATACAGTAATGATAACACTAGCCAATACAGTAATAACAACACTAGCCAATACAGTAATAACACTAGCCAATACAGTAAAGATAACACTAGCCAATACAGTAATAACAACACTAACCAATACAGTAATAACAACACTAGCCAATACAGTAATGATTACACTAGCCAATACAGTAATAACAACACTAGCCAATACAGTAATGATAACACTAGCCAATACAGTAATGATAACACTAGCCAATACAGTAATAACAACACTAGCCAATACAGTAACGATAACACTAGCCAATACAGTAATAACAATGCTAGCCAATACAGTAAAGATAACACTAGTCAATACAGTAATAACAACACTAGCCAATACAGTAATAACACTAGCCAATACAGTAATAACACTAGCCAATACAGTAAAGATAACACTAGCCAATACAGTAATAACAACACTAGCCAATACAGTAATAACACTAGTCAATACAGTAAAGATAACACTAGCCAATACAGTAATAACACTAGCCAATACAGTAAAGATAACACTAGCCAATACAGTAAAGATAACACTAGCCAATACAGTAATAACAACACTAGCCAATACAGTAATGATAACACTAGCCAATACAGTAATGATAACACTAGCCAATACAGTAATAACAACACTAGCCAATACAGTAAAGATAACACTAGCCAATACAGTAATGATAACACTAGCCAATACAGTAATAACAACACTAGCCAATACAGTAATGATAACACTAGCCAATACAGTAATAACACTAGCCAATACAGTAAAGATAACACTAGCCAATACAGTAATAACAACACTAGCCAATGCAGTAAAGATAACACTAGCCAATACAGTAATAACAACACTAGCCAATACAGTAATAACAACACTAGCCAATACAGTAATGATAACACTAGCCAATACAGTAATAACAACACTAGCCAATACAGTAAAGATAACACTAGCCAATACAGTAATGATAACACTAGCCAATACAGTAATAACAACACTAGCCAATACAGTAATGATAACACTAGTCAATACAGTAATAACAACACTAGCCAATACAGTAATAACAACACTAGTCAATACAGTAATAATAACACTAGCCAATACAGTAATGATAACACTAGCCAATACAGTAATGATAACACTAGCCAATATAGTAATAACAACACTAGCCAATACAGTAATAACAACACTAGCCAATACAGTAATGATAACACTAGCTAATACAGTAATAACAACACTAGCCAATACAGTAAAGATAACACTAGCCAATACAGTAATAACACTAGCCAATACAGTAATAACAACACTAGTCAATACAGTAATGATAACACTAGCCAATACAGTAATGATAACACTAGCCAATACAGTAATAACAACACTAGCCAATACAGTAATAACAACACTAGCCAATACAGTAAAGATAACACTAGCCAATACAGTAATGATAACACTAGCCAATACAATAATGATAACACTAGCCAATACAGTAATAACAACACTAGCCAATACAGTAATAACAACACTAGCCAATACAGTAATAACAACACTAGCCAATACAGTAATGATAACACTAGCCAATACAATAATGATAACGCTTGCCAATACAGTAATAACAACACTAGCCAATACAGTAATGATAACACTAGCCAATACAGTAATAACAACACTAGCCAATACAGTAATAACAACACTAGCCAATACAGTAAAGATAACACTAGCCAATACAGTAATAACAAAACTAGCCAATACAGTAAAGATAACACTAGCCAATACAGTAATAACAACATTAGCCAATACAGTAATAACACTACCCAATACTGTAATGATAACACTAGCCAATACAGTAATAACAACACTAGCCAATACAGTAATAACACTAGCCAATACAGTAAAGATAACACTAGCCAATACAGTAATAACAACACTAGCCAATACAGTAATAACAACACTAGCCAATACAGTAATGATAACACTAGCCAATACAGTAATAACACTAGCCAATACAGTAATGATAACACTAGCCAATACAGTAATAACAACACTAGCCAATACAGTAATGATAACACTAGCCAATACAGTAATAACAACACTAGCCAATACAGTAATGATAACACTAGCCAATACAGTAATAACAATGCTAGCCAATACAGTAAAGATAACACTAGACAATACAGTAATAACAACACTAGCCAATACAGTAATAACACTAGCCAATACAGTAATAACACTAGCCAATACAGTAAAGATAACACTAGCCAATACAGTAATAACAACACTAGCCAATACAGTAATAACAACACTAGCCAATACAGTAATAACAACACTAGCCAATACAGTAATGATAACACTAGCCAATACAGTAATAACAACACTAGCCAATACAGTAATGATAACACTAGCCAATACAGTAATAACAACACTAGCCAATACAGTAATGATAACACTAGCCAATACAGTAATAACAACACTAGCCAATACAGTAATGATAACACTAGCCAATACAGTAATAACAATGCTAGCCAATACAGTAATAACACTAGCCAATACAGTAAAGATAACA
This sequence comes from Cherax quadricarinatus, assembly GCF_038502225.1. Taxonomy (NCBI): domain Eukaryota; kingdom Metazoa; phylum Arthropoda; class Malacostraca; order Decapoda; family Parastacidae; genus Cherax; species Cherax quadricarinatus. The sequence goes on from NC_091335.1 coordinate 1,911,938, forward strand.
CTAGCCAATACAGTAATAACACTAGCCAATACAGTAATAACAACACTAGCCAATACAGTAAAGATAACACTAGCCAATACAGTAATAACAACACTAGCCAATACAGTAATAACACTAGCCAATACAGTAAAGATAACACTAGCCAATACAGTAATAACAACACTAGCCAATACAGTAAAGATAACACTAGCCAATACAGTAATAACAACACTAGCCAATACAGTAATAACAACTCTAGCCAATACAGTAATAACAACACTAGCCAATACAGTAATAACAACACTAGTCAATACAGTAATAGTAACACTAGCCAATACAGTAATGATAACACTAGCCAATACAGTAATGATAACACTAGCCAATACAGTAATGATAACACTAGCCAATACAGTAATAACAACACTAGCCAATACAGTAATGATAACACTAGCCAATACAGTAATAACAACACTAGCCAATACAGTAATAACACTAGCCAATACAGTAAAGATAACACTAGCCAATACAGTAATAACAACACTAGCCAATACAGTAATAACACTAGCCAATACAGTAATGATAACACTAGCCAATACAGTAATGATAACACTAGCCAATACAATAATGATAACGCTAGCCAATACAGTAATAACAACACTAGCCAATACAGTAATGATAACACTAGCCAATACAGTAATAACAACACTAGCCAATACAGTAATGATAACACTAGCCAATACAGTAATAACAACACTAGCCAATACAGTAATGATAACACTAGCCAATACAGTAATAACAACACTAGCCAATACAGTAATGATAACACTAGCCAATACAGTAATAACAACACTAGCCAATACAGTAATGATAACACTAGCCAATACAGTAATAACAACACTAGCCAATACAGTAATGATAACACTAGCCAATACAGTAATAACAACACTAGCCAATACAGTAATAACAACACTAGCCAATACAGTAATGATAACACTAGCCAATACAGTAATAACAACACTAGCCAATACAGTAATGATAACACTAGCCAATACAGTAATAACAACACTAGCCAATACAGTAATGATAACACTAACCAAAACAGTAATGATAATGCTAGCCAATACAGTAATAACAACACTAGCCAATACAGTAATGATAACACTAGCCAATACAGTAATAACAACACTAGCCAATACAGTAATGATAACACTAGCCAATACAGTAATAACAACACTAGCCAATACAGTAATGATAACACTAGCCAATACAGTAATAACAACACTAGCCAATACAGTAATAACAACACTAGCCAATACAGTAATGATAACACTAGCCAATACAGTAATAACAACATTAGCCAATACAGTAATGATAACACTAGCCAATACAGTAATGATAACACTAGCCAATACAGTAATGATAACACTAGCCAATACAGTAATAACAACACTAGCCAATACAGTAATGATAACACTAGCCAATACAGTAATGATAACACTAGCCAATACAGTAATGATAACACTAGCCAATACAGTAATGATAACACTAGCCAATACAGTAATGATAACACTAGCCAATACAGTAATAACAACACTAGCCAATACAGTAATGATAACACTAGCCAATACAGTAATGATAACACTAGCCAATACAGTAATGATAACACTAGCCAATACAGTAATAACAACACTAGCCAATACAGTAACGATAACACTAGCCAATACAGTAATGATAACACTAGCCAATACAGTAATAACACTAGCCAATACAGTAATAACAACACTAGCCAATACAGTAATGACAACACTAGCCAATACAATAATGATAACACTAGCCAATACAGTAATGATAACACTAGCCAATACAGTAATGATAACACTAGCCAATACAGTAATGATAACACTAGCCAATACAGTAATAACAATGATAGCCAATACAGTAATAACAACACTAGCCAATACAGTAATGATAACACTAGCCAATACAGTAATAACAACACTAGCCAGTACAGTAATAACAACACTAGCCATTACAGTAATGATAACACTAGCCAATACAGTAATGATAACATTAGCCAATACAGTAATGATAACACTAGCCAATACAGTAATAACAACACTAGCCAATACAGTAATAACAACACTAGCCAATTCAGTAATAACAACACTAGCCAATACAGTAATAACAACACTAGCCAATACAGTAATAACAACACTAGCCAATACAGTAATAACAACACTAGCCAATACAGTAATGATAACACTAGCCAATACAGTAATGATAACACTAGCCAATACATTAATAACAACACTAGCCAATACAGTAATAACAACACTAGCCAATACAGTAATAACACTAGCCAATACAGTAATGATAACACTAGCCAATACAGTAATAACAACACTAGCCAATACAGTAATAACAACACTAGCCAATACAGTAAAGATAACACTAGCCAATACAGTAAAGATAACACTAGCCAATATAGTAATAACAACACTAGCCAATAGTAGAGGGCAGTGTGTTGTAGAGGGCAGTGTGTTGTATAGGGCAGTGTGTTGTAGAGAGCAGTGTTGTAAAGGGCAGTGTATAGTAGAGGGCAGTGTATATTAGAGGGCAATGTGTTGTAGAGGGCAGTGTGTTGTAGAGGGCAATGTGTTGTAGAGGGCAGTGTGTTGTAGAGGGCACTGTGTTGTAGAGGGCAGTGTATATTAGAGGGCAATGTGTTGTAGAGGGCAGTGTGTTGTAGAGGGCAGTGTGTTGTAGAGGGCAGTGTATAGTAGAGGGCAGTATGTTGTAGAGGGCAATGTGTTGTAGAGGGCAGTGTGTTGTAGAGGGCAGTGTGTTGTAGAGGGCAGTGTGTTGTAGAGGGCAGTGTATAGTACAGGGCAGTGTGTTGTAGAGGGCAGTGTATAGTAGAGGGCAGTGTAGTAGAGGGCAATGTGTTGTAGAGGGCAGTGTGTTGTAGAGGGCAGTGTGTTGTAGAGGGCAGTGTGTTGTAGAGGGCAGTGTATAGTACAGGGCAGTGTGTTGTAGAGGGCAGTGTATAGTAGAGGGCAATGTGTTGTAGAGGGCAATGTGTTGTAGAGGGCAATGTGTTGTAGAGGGCAGTGTAGTAGTGGACAGTGTGTTGTAGAGGGCAGTGTGTTGTAGAGGGCAATGTGTTGTAGAGGGCAGTGTAGTAGTGGACAGTGTGTTGTAGAAGGCATTGTAGTAGAGGACAGTGTGTTGTAGAGGGCAGTGTGTTGTAGAGGGCAATGTGTTGTAGAGGGCAGTGTGTTGTAGAGGGCAGTGTAGTAGTGGACAGTGTGTTGTAGAGGGCAGTGTAGTAGAGGACAGTGTGTTGTAGAGGGCAGTGTGTTGTAGAGGGCAATGTGTTGTAGAGGGCAGTGTGTTGTAGAGGGCAGTGTAGTAGAGGACAGTGTGTTGTAGAGGGCAGTGTGTTGTAGATGACAGTGTGTTGTAGAGGGCAGTGTAGTAGTGGACAGTGTGTTGTAGAGGGCAGTGTAGTAGAGGACAGTGTGTTGTAGAGGGCAGTGTGTTGTAGAGGGCAATGTGTTGTAGAGGGCAGTGTGTTGTAGAGGGCAGTGTAGTAGTGGACAGTGTGTTGTAGAGGGCAGTGTAGTAGAGGACAGTGTGTTGTAGAGGGCAGTGTAGTAGAGGACAGTGTGTTGTAGAGGGCAGTGTAGTAGTGGACAGTGTGTTGTAGAGGGCAATGTGTTGTAGAGGGCAGTGTAGTAGTGGACAGTGTGTTGTAGAGGGCAGTGTGTTGTAAAGGGCAGTGTAGTAGTGGACAGTGTGTTGTAGAGGGCAGTGTGTTGTAGAGGGCAATGTGTTGTAGAGGGCAGTGTAGTAGTGGACAGTGTGTTGTAGAGGGCAGTGTGTTGTAGAGGGCAGTGTGTTGTAGAGGGCAGTGTGTTGTAGAGGGCAATGTGTTGTAGAGGGCAGTGTGTTGTAGAGGGCAGTGTAGTAGTGGACAGTGTGTTGTAGAGGGCAGTGTAGTAGTGGACAGTGTGTTGTAGAGGGCAGTGTGTTGTAGAGGGCAATGTGTTGTAGAGGGCAGTGTAGTAGTGGACAGTGTGTTGTAGAGGGCAGTGTGTTGTAGAGGACAGTGTGTTGTAGAGGGCAGTGTAGTAGTGGACAGTGTGTTGTAGAGGGCAGTGTGTTGTAGAGGGCAGTGTGTTGTAGAGGGCAGTGTAGTAGTGGACAGTGTGTTGTAGAGGGCAGTGTGTTGTAGAGGGCAATGTGTTGTAGAGGGCAGTGTAGTAGTGGACAGTGTGTTGTAGAGGGCAGTGTAGTAGAGGACAGTGTGTTGTAGAGGGCAGTGTGTTGTAGAGGGCAATGTGTTGTAGAGGGCAGTGTAGTAGTGGACAGTGTGTTGTAGAGGGCAGTGTAGTAGAGGACAGTGTGTTGTAGAGGGCAGTGTGTTGTAGAGGGCAATGTGTTGTAGAGGGCAGTGTGTTGTAGAGGACAGTGTGTTGTAGAGGGCAGTGTAGTAGTGGACAGTGTGTTGTAGAGGGCAGTGTAGTAGAGGACAGTGTGTTGTAGAGGGCAGTGTGTTGTAGAGGGCAATGTGTTGTAGAGGGCAGTGTGTTGTAGAGGACAGTGTGTTGTAGAGGGCAGTGTGTTGTAGAGGACAGTGTGTTGTAGAGGGCAGTGTAGTAGTGGACAGTGTGTTGTAGAGGGCAGTGTGTTGTAGAGGGCAGTGTAGTAGTGGACAGTGTGTTGTAGAGGGCAGTGTGTTGTAGAGGGCAGTGTAGTAGTGGACAGTGTGTTGTAGAGGGCAGTGTAGTAGAGGACAGTGTGTTGTAGAGGGCAATGTGTTGTAGAGGGCAGTGTGTTGTAGAGGGCAGTGTAGTAGTGGACAGTGTGTTGTAGAGGGCAGTGTAGTAGAGGACAGTGTGTTGTAGAGGACAGTGTGTTGTAGAGGGCAATGTGTTGTAGAGGGCAGTGTGTTGTAGAGGGCAGTGTAGTAGTGGACAGTGTGTTGTAGAGGGCAGTGTAGTAGAGGACAGTGTGTTGTAGAGGACAGTGTGTTGTAGAGGGCAATGTGTTGTAGAGGGCAGTGTGTTGTAGAGGACAGTGTGTTGTAGAGGGCAGTGTGTTGTAGAGGGCAATGTGTTGTAGAGGGCAGTGTAGTAGAGGACAGTGTGTTGTAGAGGGCAGTGTGTTGTAGAGGGCAATGTGTTGTAGAGGGCAGTGTGTTGTAGAGGACAGTGTGTTGTAGAGGGCAGTGTGTTGTAGAGGACAGTGTGTTGTAGAGGGCAGTGTAGTAGTGGACAGTGTGTTGTAGAGGGCAGTGTGTTGTAGAGGGCAATGTGTTGTAGAGGGCAGTGTAGTAGTGGACAGTGTGTTGTAGAGGGCAGTGTAGTAGAGGACAGTGTGTTGTAGAGGGCAGTGTGTTGTAGAGGGCAATGTGTTGTAGAGGGCAGTGTGTTGTAGAGGGCAGTGTAGTAGTGGACAGTGTGTTGTAGAGGGCAGTGTAGTAGAGGACAGTGTGTTGTAGAGGGCAGTGTAGTAGAGGACAGTGTGTTGTAGAGGGCAGTGTAGTAGGGGACAGTGTGTTGTAGAGGGCAGTGTGTTGTAGAGGGCAGCTGGGTGTTATACTCCATGCCTCACCCTCCAGGGCACTCATGGCTTGCTGTGCCTCCCTGGCTGGCTGTTTCTAATTAAGATAATGGTAGTGCTCTATAACCTTATGGGCTTACCACTTCCCCATGAATATATAATATTCAAGGTGACTGAAGCCTTATACAAAGAAAAGGTAAACAGTTATTGTGACTCTTAAAATACAACTCAAAAAAAATTGTCAAATTAACTCATTTACAACAATATCTCAAGGTTAAAGATTTTTGAAGAGTTCCAGCAACATGCCAACAAGCCAAGGAAGCCACCAATAAATTAAAATAACAGTACTGTAAAGACTCACAAGGCTGACACTCAATCTGAGGGTCACCAATGAATCCTTCGGGACATCTGCAGACAGGACGGTGGTCGCGTGTGTAACAGAAAGCATTCTTAGCACATGGATTTTCTCTTATACAAGGATTGACACAGCGTTGATCGGCACAGGATAAATCCTTGCTGCAGTCATCATCTATGAGGCAGTCAGGTTCTGGCAGGGTCACCAGGGGAGGCACTGGGAGAAAACAACTGAACTGTACCCAGGCAGGACGGGGTACACAAGTTCACATTTTTATTACATTCATGGGGGAGCGCTAACCCTGTAGGGATCATTACACAATGAATAAAAAGGCATAATACCATGACTAACTGGTACTGCCTGGGAAAATGGGAGGCATGCAGGTTTGATCTAAGGAAAGGAAGCAAAGGCTATATTCCTTGGAGCAACAACAAAAAGAAGCCCCTTATTAATGCCTTCCTGAAAATTTTCCTAAGTTGACTGTATTGAACTCTTAACCTATTATCCCAGACATAGAAAGGTTAATCCTGGCTGTGCCACCATGTTTTGACAGATGTATATTAAATCAGTTTAAAGCAACACTTACTTCTCTTGCAGTGGATGTTGGGATCACCAGTGTAACCTTCAGCACACTGACACTGGTGCCTGTGATTGACACCTTGACATACAGCATTAAGGCCACATGGCTCTCCACCACAAACGTTGACACAGGTGCCTTCTCTGCAAGCTTCATGGTTTTGACAGTCTGAGTCACTTCTACACTCTGGCTCTGGAAAAATATATGAAGTAACACGAGTCTTATACCTCTCTTCATCTTGCAAAGCTCTTACACCAGTAAATATTACACCAGAAAATTCTTCATGTGTGTCAACATGTAACTAACCTGGCCTGACACAGATTCCCTCCTTGACGAAGATGTAATCCGGTGGACACTGGCACATGATGGTCTTAAGTGGAACACTGTCTACCACATGGCACTCCTGAGAGGGCAGACATGGCGAGGTGATGACACACGGGTTCTGACACAAGGCGTTGATACATGCATGTTGTGAGCGGCAGTCAGAGTCTTGGCGACATTCAGGTTCAATGGGAGCATCTGTGACAGGCTCTTTTACTGCAACATTATCACCATCATTAACACTTGTCATTGCTAGATAACCTAGCTATGTTGCTATCTACACCCATCAATATTTACTTCTAATCTTACTACAGAGGCAATATCTTAAACTTCCTGTAACACATATAATACCAAAATATAGCATTATTTTTTTATAAATAAGGAACCATCATGGCAATAAATGCAATGCAACAGAGAGGATCGTTTTACCCTGGTAGCACTGTAGGAAGGGGTTGCCAGTGAGAGGTGGAGGACAGAGGCAGAGTGCTGCGTGGTTGGCAGCACGGCACTCTGCTTGTACTGCACACGTAGTTTCTTCACACACTGGAATGCACACACGATTCAAGCTGTCACAAGCTTTATCATCTGCACAGTCATCATTGGAGGTACAGCCAACAGTGACGCAGGCAATGGTGGGGTTGCCTTGGGTGCCAGGAGGACAGAAACACTGGGCACGGTGCAGGATGGCACGGCACCCAGCATTAGTACCACAGGCACGGTCACTGTGTAAGCAGGGGTCAACACAATGTTGATTGACGCACATCTTGTCCGTGGGACACTCGTCGTCCTTCATACAGTCAGCTGTGAGAAGGGCAACATTATTATGTGGTCTTACCTGCATCAGATGTTAGTTTAGCTAGCAGCAGAGAGTTAGCGGTATATCCACAAGCGGGTTAGGTGTTGGCAAGTGGGTTATTTGACTTCCGTGGCAGCAAGTGGCCTCAGCTGAGTGAGGGCCAATTTATGCAGCCTAGGAACTTCTGTCACGTCCTCCACAATCAATGCCATGTTCTCTTCGTCAAGCAAAACTCATTATCTGTAAGAAGATGCCATCCATTCTACCTTCCACGCATAGTATTCATGCAAAATAACACCTATACTTGCAGTACTCACGCTTGAAGCACTCGGTGCGTGGGTTTCCAGCCCAGCCTTCAGGACAGTAACAAATGGGCCGGTGTTGGTTGGTACGGCACAGAGCCTGGCGGCCACAGGGCTCTTCTACCAGACATGGGTCCACGCACACCTCCTTGATGCACGCCTGCTCATTAGTACAGTCTGGATCCACCCGACACTCAGGCTCCTCCAATGGAACTGTGTCACAAAGTAGAGTACTTCTTAGTGATCTCACATAACTAGTAATCTTGTTAATATTACTTTATATATATATATATATATATATATATATATATATATATATATATATATATATATATATATATATATATATATATATATATATATATATATACTGTATGTGTGTGTATATATATATATATATATACTGTATGTATATATATATATATATATACTGTATGTATATATATATATATATATATATATATATATATATATATATATATATATATATATATATATATATACTGTATGTTTACTGTGATCTTATTGCATAATGTATATATATATATATATATATATATATATATATATATATATATATATATATATATATATATATATATATATATTAATATATTTATTTTTTTTTATTATCACACTGGCCGATTCCCACCAAGGCAGGGTGGCCCGAAAAAGAAAAACTTTCACCATCATTCACTCCATCACTGTCTTGCCAGAAGGGTGCTTTACACTACAGTTTTTAAACTGCAACATTAACACCCCTCCTTCAGAGTGCAGGCACTGTACTTCCCATCTCCAGGACTCAAGTCCGGCCTGCCGGTTTCCCTGAATCCCTTCATAAATGTTACTTTGCTCACACTCCAACAGCACGTCAAGTATTAAAAACCATTTGTCTCCATTCACTCCTATCAAACACGCTCACGCACGCCTGCTGGAAGTCCAAGCCCCTCGCACACAAAACCTCCTTTACCCCCTCCCTCCAGCCTTTCCTAGGCTGACCCCTACCCCGCCTTCCTTCTACTACAGACTGATACACTCTTGAAGTCATTCTGTTTCGCTCCATTCTCTCTACATGTCCGAACCACCTCAACACCCCTTCCTCAGCCCTCTGGACAACAGTTTTGGTAATCCCGCACCTCCTCCTAACTTCCAAACTATGAATTCTCTGCATTATATTCACACCACACATTGCCCTCAGACATGACATCTCCACTGCCTCCAGCCTTCTCCTCGCTGCAACATTCATCACCCATGCTTCACACCCATATAAGAGTGTTGGTAAAACTATACTCTCATACATTCCCCTCTTTGCCTCCAAGGACAAAGTTCTTTGTCTCTACAGACTTATCCCCCTATAATATTTGCACTCTCTTTTGTCCCCTTTGCCTTTATACAAAGGAACTATGCATGCTCTCTGCCAATCCCTAGGTACCTTACCCTCTTCCATACATTTATTAAATAATTGCACCAACCACTCCAAAACTATATCCCCACTTGCTTTTAACATTTCTATCATTATCCCATCAATCCTGGCTGCCTTACCCCCTTTCATTTTACCTACTGCCTCACGAACTTCCTCCACACTCACAACTGGCTCTTCCTCACTCCTACAAGATGTTATTCCTCCTTGCCCTATACACGAAATCACAGCTTCCCTATCTTCATCAACGTTTAACAATTCCTCAAAATATTCCCTCCATCTTCCCAATACCTCTAACTCTCCATTTAATAACTCTCCATTTAATAACTCTCCTCTCCTATTTTTAACTGACAAATCCATTTGTTCTCTAGGGTTCCTTAACTTGTTAATCTCACTCCAAAACTTTTTCTTATTTTCAACAAAATTTGTTGATAACATCTCACCTACTCTCTCATTTGCTCTCTTTTTACATTGCTTCACCACTCTCTTAACCTCTCTCTTTTTCTCCATATACTCTTCCCTCCTTGCATCACTTCTACTTTGTAAAAACTTCTCATATGCTAACTTTTTCTCCCTTACTACTCTCTTTACATCATCATTCCACCAATCGCTCCTCTTCCCTCCCGCACCCACTTTCCTGTAACCACAAACTTCTGCTGAACACTCTAACACTATATTTTTAAACCTACCCCATACCTCTTCGACCCCACTGCCTATGCTCTCATTAGCCCATCTATCCTCCAATAGCTGTTTATATCTTACCCTAACTGCCTCCTCTTTTAGTTTATAAACCTTCATCTCTCTCTTCCCTGATGCTTCCATTCTCCTTGTATCCCATCTACCTTTTACTCTCAGTGTAGCTACAACTAAAAAGTGATCTGATATATCTGTGGCCCCTCTATAAACATGTACATCCTGAAGTCTACTCAACAGTCTTTTATCTACCAATACATAATCCAACAAACTACTGTCATTTCGCCCTACATCATATCTTGTATACTTATTTATCCTCTTTTTCTTAAAATATGTATTACCTATAACTAAACCCCTTTCTATACAAAGTTCAATCAAAGGGCTCCCATTATCATTTACACCTGGCACCCCAAACTTACCTACCACACCCTCTCTAAAAGTTTCTCCTACTTTAGCATTCAGGTCCCCTACCACAATTACTCTCTCACTTGGTTCAAAGGTTCCTATACATTCACTTAACATCTCCCAAATTCTCTCTCCTCTACATTCCTCTCTTCTCCAGGTGCATACACGCTTATTATGACCCACTTTTCGCATCCAACCTTTACTTTAATCCACATAATCCTTGAATTTACACATTCATATTCTCTTTTCTCCTTCCATAACTGATCCTTCAACATTACTGCTACCCCTTCCTTAGCTCTAACTCTCTCAGATACTCCAGATTTAATCCTATTTATTTCCCCCTACTGAAACTCCCCTACCCCCTTCAGCTTTGTTTCGCTTAGGGCCAGGACATCCAACTTCTTTTCATTCATAACATCAGCACTCATCTGTTTCTTGTCATCCGCACTACATCCACGCACATTCAAGCATCCCAGTTTTATAAAGTTTTTCTTCTTCTCTTTTTAGTAAATGTCTACAGGAGAAGGGGTTACTAACACATCGCTCCCGGCATTTTAGTCACCTCATACGACACGCATGGCTTACAGAGGAAAGATTCTTTTCCACTTCCCCATGGACAATAGAAGAAATAAAGAAGAACAAGAGCTATATAGAAAAAGGAGAAAAACCTAAATGTATGTATATATATATATATGCATGTGCGTGTCTGTGAAGTGTGACCAAAGTGTAAGTAGGAGTAGCAAGATATCCCTGTTATCTAGCATGTTTATGAGACAGAAAAAGACACCAGCAATCCTACCATCATGCAAAACAGTTACAGGTTTTTGTTTCACAGTCATCTGGCAGGACGGTAGTACTTCCCTGGGTGGTTGCTGTCTACCAACCCACTACATACATACATATATATATATTGAAGCATATATGTGAACAGTATTTAGATAAAGGTAGAGAAGTTTTTATTGCATTTATGGATTTAGAAAAGGCATATGATAGAGTGGATAGAGGAGCAATGTGGCAGATGTTGTAAGTATATGGAATAGGTGGTAAGTTACTAAATGCTGTAAAGAGTCTTTATGAGGATAGTGAGGCTCAGGTTAGGGTGTGTAGAAGAGACGGAGACCACTTCCCGGTTAAAGTAGGTCTTAGACAGGGATGTGTAATGTCACCATGGTTGTTTAATATATTTATAGATGGGGTTGTAAAAGAAGTAAATGCTAGGGTGTTCGGGAGAGGGGTGGGATTAAATTATGGGGAATCAAATTCAAAATGGGAAATGACACAGTTACTTTTTGCTGATGATACTGTGCTTATGGGAGATTCTAAGGAAAAATTGCAAAGGTTAGTGGATGAGTTTGGGAATGTGTGTAAAGGTAGAAAGTTGAAAGTGAACATAGAAAAGAGTAAGGTGATGAGGGTATCAAATGATTTAGATAAAGAAAAATTGAATATCAAATTGGGGAGGAGTATGGAAGAAATGAATGTTTTCAGATACTTGGGAGTTGATGTGTCGGCGGATGGATTTATGAAGGATGAGGTTAATCATAGAATTGATGAGGAAAAAAAGGCGAGTGGTGCGTTGAGGTATATGTGGAGTCAAAAAACGTTATATATGGAGGCAAAGAAGGGAATGTATGAAAGTATAGTAGTTCCAACACTCTTATATGGGTGTGAAGCTTGGGTGGTAAATGTAGCAGCGAGGAGACGGTTGGAGGCAGTGGAGATGTCCTGTCTAAGGTCAATGTGTGGTGTAAACATTATGCAGAAAATTCGGAGTGTGGAAATTAGGAAAAGGTGTGGAGTTAATAAAAGTATTAGTCAGAGGGCTGAAGAGGGGTTGTTGAGGTGGTTTGGTCATTTAGAGAGAATGGATCAAAGTAGAATGACATGGAAAGCATATAAATCTATAGGGGAAGGAAGGCGGGGTAGGGGTCGTCCTCAAAAGGGTAGGAGAGAGGGGGTAAAGGAGGTTTTGTGGGTGAGGGGCTTGGACTTCCAGCAAGCGTGCGTGAGCGTGTTAGATAGGAGTGAATGGAGACGAATGATACTTGGGACCTGACGATCTGTTGGAGTGTCAGCAGGGTAATATTTAGTGAAGGGATTCAGGAAAACCGGTTATTTTCTTATAGTCGGACTTGAGTCCTGGAAATGGGAAGTACAATGCCTGCACTTTAAATGAGGGGTTTGGGATATTGGCAGTTTGGAGGGATATATTGTGTATCTTGATACGTATATGCTTCTAAACTGTTGTATTCTGAGCACCTCTGCAAAAACAGTGATAATGTGTGAGTGAGGTGAAAGTGTTGAATGATGATGAAAGTATTTTCTTTTTGGGGATTTTCTGTCTTTTTTGGGTCACCCTGCCTCGGTGGGAGACGGCTGACTTGTTGAAAAATATATATATATATATATATATATATATATATATATATATATATATATATATATATATATATATATATATATATATATATATATATGTATATATATATATATATACACCTACCATCCGACTTACGACCTGCTCGACTTATGACCACTCGACTTACGACCGTGTTTTTTATGCCAAATTTCAGGGAAATAAACAACTGTTTGTGTTGTACACAGTGTTTATCCTAAACCTTACAGTATAAAATACAGTACTAACAACATAAAAAGTAAAGTAAAACATGAAATACCAAAATAAAACAATAAAATAAAGTCATTTCAAAAATGTTTGTTTGATATTCAGTAGTAAAGTTCGACTTATGACCATTTCGACTTACGAACGGTTTCTCAGAACCGAACTCATATACATCAATGATCTTCCAAACGTATCCCAACACCTGAAACCCATTCTCTTTGCTGACGACACGACTTATGTCATCTCTCAACCTAATCTTGCCACCCTCAACACCATTGTTAACGAGGAGCTGATCAAAATATCGACTTGGATGACAGCCAATAAACTTACGCTTAACACTGACAAAACCTACTATATTATGTTTGGTAGCAGAGCAGGAGATGCACAAATTAACATTAAGATCGACAACACTCTAATTACCAGACATAATGAGGGCAAATTCCTAGGCCTATACCTTGACAACAACCTGAATTTCAGCACCCATATCCAACACATAACCAAAAAAGTATCCAAAACAGTTGGGATCCTCTCCAAGATACGATACTACGTGCCGCAAAATGCCCTTATCACACTATACCACTCATTTATTTATCCATACCTCACCTATGCTATTTGTGCTTGGGGATCAACTGCAGCAACACACCTAAAGCCAATAATAACCCAACAAAAAGCTGCAGTAAGAATAATCACTAAATCCCATCCCTGGCAACACACCCCCTCACTCTTCATAGATCTAAACTTACTCCCTGTTCAGTACATCCACACTTACTACTGTGCAGTCTACATCTACAGGACCTTAAACTCCAATATCAACCTTGACCTAAAACGTTTTCTTGATAGTTGTGACAGAACCCACAGGCATAACACCAGACAAACATCTCTACGACATTCCCCATGTCCTGGAGTTTACCTGACTAAACCTTTACAAAAATTCAATGTATGTCAAAGGCCCTAAAATCTGGAACACCCTACCTGAGAACTCTAGAACTGCAGACACATTCATTACCTTCAAAACTACCATTAGAAAACATCTTATCTCCCTGATAAACCCCATCAACTAACTACACGAATACCACCTGGTGGTTCACACTTACACTCACTCACCCATTTGACCATAAACAGAAATATTAATCTCAATCTTAAAATAATGAATCCTATGATACTCCAATACTGAAACTATGTACTGTGCCAAAACAAAAGCATTCACATTGCTAAACTCACAAACTAGTATTTAGTCACTTAGCCATAATACTAACTTACCTCATAATTTGTAATATTTTAAAATAAAGAATTAAACTAAGTCTGCCCGAAATGCCTAGCCATGCTAGGCGTTCTAGTGGTACACTCTGTAATCATTATTTAACTACATGTAAACCACACAACAACCAAATTCTGTAAATTCAACATTGTAATCTTCATAGAGAATAAACTTTGAATTGAATTGAAGTTGGATGGTAGGTGTGTGTGTATATATATATATATATATATATATATATATATATATATATATATATATATATATATATATATATATATATATATATATATATATATATATATACATATTTTTTCAACAAGTCGGCCATCTCCCACCGAGGCAGGGTGACCCAAAAAAGAAAGAAAATCCCCAAAAAGAAAATACTTTCATCATCATTCAACACTTTCACCACAATCACACATTATCACTGTTTTTGCAGAGGTGCTCAGAATACAACAGTTTAGAAGCATACACATATAAAGATACACAACATATCCCTCCAAACTGCCAATATCCCAAACCCCTCCTTTAAAGTGCAGGCATTGTACTTCCCATTTCCAGGACTCAAGTCCGACTATATGAAAATAACCGGTTTCCCTGAATCCCTTCACTAAATATTACCCTGCTCACACTCCAACAGATCGTCAGGTCCCAAGTACCATTCGTCTCCATTCACTCCTATCTAACACGCTCACGCATGCTTGCTGGAAGTCCAAGCCCCTCGGCCACAAAACCTCCTTTATCCCCTCTCTCCAACCCTTTCGAGGACGTCCCCTACCCCGCCTTCCTTCCCCTATAGATTTATATGCTTTCCATGTCATTCTACTTTGATCCATTCTCTCTAAATGACCAAACCACCTCAACAACCCCTCTTCTGCCCTCTGACTAAGACTTTTATTAACTCCACACCTTTTCTTAATTTCCACACTCCGAATTTTCTGCATAATATTTACACCACACATTGCCCTTAAACAGGACATCTCCACTGCCTCCAACCGTCTCCTCGCTGCTACATTTACCACCCAAGCTTCACACCCATATAAGAGTGTTGGTACTACTATACTTTCCTACATTCCCTTCTTTGCCTCCATAGACAACGTTTTTTGACTCCACATATACCTCAATGCACCACTCATCTTTTTTCCCTCATCAATTCTATGATTAACCTCATCCTTCATAAATCCATCCGCCGACACGTCAACTCCCAAGTATCTGAAAACATTCACTTCTTCCATACTCCTCCTTCCCAATTTGATATTCAATTTTTCTTTATCTAAATCATTTGATACCCTCATCACCTTACTCTTTTCTATGTTCACTTTCAACTTTCTACCTTTACACACATTCCCAAACTCATCCACTAACCTTTGCAATTTTTCTTTAGAATCTCCCATAAGCACAGTATCATCAGCAAAAATAACTGTCAATTCCCATTTTGAATTTGATTTCCCATAATTTAATCCCACCCCTCTCCCGAACACCCTAGCATTTACTTCTTTTACAACCCCATCTATAAATATATTAAACCACCATGGTGACATTACACATCCCTGTCTAAGACCTACTTTTACCAGGAAGTAGTCTCCCTCTCTTCTACACACCCTAACCTGAGCCTCACTATCCTCATAAAAACTCTTTACAGCATTTAATAACTTACCACCTATTCCATATACTTGCAACATATGCCACATTGCTCCTCTATCCACTCTATCATATGCCTTTTCTAAATCCATAAATGCAATAAAAGCTTTCCTATCTTTATCTAAATACTGTTCACATATATGCTTCAATGTAAACACTTGATCTACACATCCCCTACCCACTCTGAAACCTCCTTGCTTATCTGCAATCCTACATTCTGTCTTACCTCTAATTCTTTCAATTATAACCCTACCGTACACTTTTCCTGGTATACTCAGTAAACTTATTCCTCTATAATTTTTACAGTCTCTTTTGTCCCCTTTCCCTTTATATAAAGGGACTATTCATGCTCTCCTCCAATCTCTAGGTACCTTTCCCTCTTTCATACATTTATTAACCCTTTGACTGTTTCCGACGTATAAATACGTCTTACGAGCCAATGTTTCTGACGTATTTATACGCACAAATTCTAGCGGCTTCAAATCGCGCGCCAAAGGCCTGGTAGGCCTACACGGGAGAGAATGGGTCTCAGTGGTCGGTGTGCACCCTGTGAAAAAAATCTGGGACCTAGCGGTGCATTGTGGGAACACCATGTTGTCAGTCCATTTTCACCATGCCTCTCGGTAAGAAGTTCCTCACTCCTCGGCGGATTGGAGGTCTTTTGTTCCCAAGTGATAGCTCTAACAGCGATGAAAATGTCAGTGACAGTGAATTCAAGGGTTTTCAAGTGAGTGTTACCGAAAAAAGTGCCCAGGATAACGTAAATAGTGACGAAAACCCAGATGACCCACAACCTTCGACCTCTGGTGCTGTGCCGGCTTGTTCACATTCACCTTCGCCTGTACCAGGACGAAAGAGGAAACTATTTGGTCGTGTACAACACCCTGATGATAGCAGTGATAGTGATAGTGATAGTGATTTCAAGGTCATTGAAAGCAGTTCTAGTGACAGTGAGAGTGAATATTCCCCAGTGAAGCGCCAGTATGTACGACGTAGCATGCGGTCTGGTAGTGTTTCATATGTTGTTCCAAGGGGAAGGAGAAACTCTGGGAGCACATCCCGTGGCCCAACACCACGACCTGATAGTGAAGATGACGATATTGTAACGATGGGTATGAATGGTGACAGTGAGGGAGGAGGCAGTGGTGGTGATAGTGAGGGTGGCACGGCCCAAGTGGCACCATCACCGGGCCACGCTACTAGCCACGCGGCTGACTCAGCAGAACAACCAGCCTCACCCTACCCCACACTGCCACAACCTGCACCACCACAACCTGCACAGCCACAACCACAGCCACAACCACGGTACAATATCCAGACCCCACCAGCAGACCGCATCTGGGATTGGCAGGACGGTGACGAGTTTGTTCCCAGTCCCCATGACTTTGATGAAACACAAAGTGGAATAAAGCCATCTTGTCCACTTGGGAACAATGCCAGTGAACTGGACTGCTTTGAGTTATTCTTCGATGAACCCCTGATGGACATCATTGTCAGGGAAACCAACACATACTGTGAATACACCATGGCAAATACAATTCTCTCACCAAAATCACGGCTACACAAGTGGAAGGAGACAACTGTGGCAGAGATGTACCTGTTTTTTGCCACAATAATGCTTATGCCACATGTGTATAAGCACACTGTCACCACATACTGGACAACAGATCGCCTGATTTCAACTCCAGGTTTTAGTGACATTATAGGTGTCAATCGTTTCCTGATACTGTTGCGTATGTTACACTTTTCAGACAAAACCAGGCCTGACAGAAGCGACAGGTTATATAAGATAAGAAATGTGTTTATGTACCTGAAACAAAAGTGCTGCATGTATTTTTATCCCTTCAGGAAGCTTGTTATTGATGAGTCCTTGATTTTATTCAAAGGAAGACTCTCATTCAAGCAATATATACCAAGCAAGAGGAAACGCTTTGGTATAAAGCTATTTGTACTGTGTGATTGCAGAAGTGGTCTTGTTTTAGATATTATTGTGTACACTGGCAGTAATACTTTGAGAGATACCATGAAGTTATTGGGTATCTCTGGTGATGTGGTTCGAACAATGATGGAACCATATCTTGGTAAGGGGCATATGTTATTTACTGATAACTGGTACACAAGCCCCTTACTCAGTGATTTCTTGCGAGTGAACTTGACAGACGTGTGTGGCACAGTGCGTGGTAATCGCAAACATATGCCAAGGTTTGACGCTGGCACTCGCAGAGGTGAGGTGCAAGCCTTTGCTGCCAATGACATCATGGCATTTCGGTGGCATGACAAACGTGATGTCACATTGTTGACATCAGTTCACACAAACGAAATGGTACCCAGTGGCAGGGACAACAGAGAGACCAATGAACCCATTCTAAAGCCTGCAGCTGTCATGGACTACAACCTCAATATGCGCTTAGTGGACAAATGTGACATGCAGATTGGGTTTGCAGACTGTGTACGCAAGAGTTATAAGTGGTATATCAAACTTTTTTTCCATCTTGTTGATATCTCTATGCTAAATGCTTATAACATATACAAGTTGAAGACCAACAAAACACCAAAATATGGTGAATTTTGCCTGTCAGTAATCAGACAAATAATTGCAAAGTACAAAGGAGCAACTCCTGCAATAGACCAGCGCCCACACACGTCATCTCGTTTGAGGCCTGGTGATCACTACCCCATACAACTGCCTCCTACTACTGCCAAGAAAAATGCTCAGAAGAGGTGTTATGTATGTATGCATACCACAAAACGCCCACAAACACGCAGAGACACTCGTTTTATGTGTGAGGAGTGTGAAGTGCCCCTCTGCATATACCCATGTTTCAAAGAGTTCCACAAGCTGCAGGAGTTCTAGGAACGTGGTTAGTGACTGTACATATGTATATATATTATGGAACACTAGTAATAAACATTGTTTTGTATTGTTTGTTTGTGTAAACAAAGTGTATACACAAACTAATAGTGATAAAGTTTGTTCTGTTATTGTGTTGTAAATAATGAGTGTATATTTGAACAATGCACCTTACATTGGTCTCACAGGCCACATAAGTTACCTGCAAAAGAAAAATATTGAAAAATGCAAGAAACCTTTGAATTAGAGTAAATAAAAGAATACCGGGTGGGCGGCAGTCGCCGCTGTTGCCGTACGCACGTCAATTTCTGCAAACTTTGCGGCTCTATATCTCGGTAAGTACTGATGGCAAAAATTTTTTTTTAGGCTTAAAACACTAGTAAAAATATTCCTAACATTTTCATAAGAAAAAATAATTTTTTTTTTTCGAATATTTGGTGACATAGAATGACAGTTTCAGAGAGGGCCCTGAAACAGTCAAAGGGTTAAACAAAAGTACCAACCACTCCAACACTATATCCCCCCCTGCTTTTAACATTTCTGTCATGATCCCATCAGTTCCAACTGCTTTACCCCCTTTCATTTTACGTAATGTCTCACGTACGTCCCCCACACTTACATTCTGCTCTTCTTCACTCCTAAAAGATGGTATACCTCCCTGGCCAGTGCATGAAATTACTGCCTCTCTTTCTTCCTTAACATTTAAAAGTTCCTCAAAATATTCTCGCCATCTACCTAATACCTCCATCTCCCCATCTACTAACTCCCCTACTCTGTTTTTAACTGACAAATCCATACTTTCCCTAGGCTTTCTTAACTTGTTTAACTCACTCCAAATTTTTTTCTTATTTTCATTAAAATTTCTTGACAGTGCCTCTCCCACTCTATCATCTGCTCTCCTTTTGCACTGTCTCACCACTCTCTTTACCTTTCTTTTACTCTCTATATACTCTGCTCTTCTTATAACACTTCTGCTTTGTAAAACCCTCTCATAAGCTACCTTTTTTTCTTTTATCACACCCTTTACTTCATCATTCCACCAATCACTCCTCTTTCCTCCTGCCCCCACCCTCCTATAACCACAAATTTCTGCCCCACATTTTAATACTGCATTTTTAAAACTATTCCAACCCTCTTCAACCCCCCCACTACTCATCTTTGCACTAGCCCACCTTTCTGCCAATAGTCGCTTATATCTCACCCGAACTTCCTCCTCCCTTAGTTTATACACTTTCACCTCCCTCTTACTTGTTGTTGCCACCTTCCTCTTTTCCCATCTACCTCTTACTCTAACTGTAGCTACAACTAAATAATGATACGATATATCAGTTGCCCCTCTATAAACATGTACATCCTGGAGCCTACCCATCAACCTTTTATCCACCAATACATAATCTAATAAACTACTTTCATTACGTGCTACATCATACCTTGTATATTTATTTATCCTCTTTTTCATAAAATATGTATTACTTATTACCAAATCTCTTTCTACCCATAGCTCAATTAAAGGCTCCCCATTTACATTTACCCCTGGCACCCCAAATTTACCTACTACTCCCTCCATAACATTTTTACCCACTTTAGCATTGATATCCCCAACCACCATTACTCTCACACTTGATTCAAAACTCCCCACACATTCACTCAACATTTCCCAAAATATCTCTCTCTCCTCTACACTTCTCTCTTCTCCAGGTGCATACACGCTTATTATAACCCACTTTTCACATCCAATCTTTATTTTACTCCACATAATCCTTGAATTAATACATTTATAGTCTCTCTTTTCCTGCCATAGCTTATCCTTCAACATTATTGCTACTCCTTCTGACCTAATCCCATTTATTCCTCTCCATTGAAACTCTCCCACCCCGTTCAGCTTTGTTTCACTTAAAGCCAGGACATCCAGCTTCTTCTCATTCATAACATCCACAATCATCTCATTTTTATCATTTGCACAACATCCACGCACATTCAGACTTCCCACTTTGACAATTTTCTTCTTCTTATTCTTTTTAGTAATCTTTACAGGAAAAGGGGTTACTAGCCCCTTGTTCCCAGCATTTTAGTTGACTTTTACAACACGCATGGCTTACGGAGGAATGATTCTTATTCCACTTCCCCATGGATATAAAAGGAAAAGTAATAAGACCAAGAACTATTAAGATAAAATCAAAGAAAACTCAGATGAGTGTGTATAAATAAATGTGTACATGTATGTGTAGTGTGACCTAAGTGTAAGTAGAAGCAAGACATACCTGTAATCTTGCATATTTATGAGACAGACGAAAGACACCAGCAATCCTACCATCATGTAAAACAATTACAGGCTTTCATTTTACACTCACTTGGCAGGATGGTAGTACCTCCCTGGGTGGTTGCTGTCTAAAATATATATATATATATATATATATATATATATATATATATATATATATATATATATATATATATATTATTGGTACAAATCAGTTTAAGTTAGTTTTTACTACCCTTCATGCATATTACTGTACTACTCATGACTATTAGCACACCAAGAATCTTGCCTTTGCAGACTTACCTCATTATAATGTGGTAAATAAAGAAGGGATTGTATGTATGCATGTATCCTAGTCATGTGTTCACCATGCTGCGGAGGCATTGACCCCCGAAACCCTCTCCAGGTATACTTTAGCTCCTGATGTTCCTGTGTCACTTGAACCACTAACAGGGCCTCATAAATAACTTACACTCAGCCAGGTTTAACCCATGTATAGATACTCTTATTATCAAAGTAAAGAAGCATTTTGTGTCATGAAGAGTCATGCAAAACCTAAATGACACAAGCAAACATTGAAGTTTTCTTTGTGCAGTCATATCTGAATCAAGAGTGTACATATATAAACCACGACTTTTGGAACAAAAGTTCTAAGACACAAAGGCAACAGAGGGTGGGGAGAGGTGCCTGTGAGAGCATGCTACTCTACTGGGGCCATGCACAGACAAGACTGATAGGACACATCTGTGTGTGTGGGAAGATGGAACACACTTCGATAAAGGCAGGAAGCCCTGCAACATACCTGGTATACAGCCTACCCAAGGGTCGCCCGTGGTGTTGTTAGGGCACAGACAATAGGGCCGGTGCTGGTAGGGTTTACACACAGCGGAGTCCAGGCAGGGATTGGCCACCAAGCATGGATTTTGGCAATGGAAATCCAAACACGAGTCGATTTTAAAACAGTCGATGTCTATTTCACACTTGCGAGGTGGCCGAGGTGCAGCTATAGGGTGGGGTTTTGGGGTTATGGGTTAGGTTTGCCAGTTAGTCCAGTTTTGCTAACTATTACTGAGAGTAACTTGGAGCAGCCGTCACTTCGCTAATAAACATATATACTACCACCTTTGTGGGAAAAGACATTTATAAATAATTTAGAACATCTATTAGAGGACTAAAGAAGCCACGAGTGGCATAACGTTTCCTCTAATAAATGTCCTGAATTGTACGAAGAGCCTTTTTCCACATCTTGTAGGTATCACCAGACCTTTGTCGAAGGACTGATCAATACCTTTGACATACAGACATTAAAAGATGTTGCTCAAAATTACCGTTAATGTTAAAATTATCAAATTACTTTATGGGGAGCACAAAGAGACTCATACACACTGCTGAGGACAGTCAGCTGTGAGGGCAGCACTGCACTATGGAAAAGACCCGGGCCGGGACAGTACCTGCGCTCACAATACTCAGTCCTCATTCAAGTGCTGTTCAATACCATGTAGAGACACTATCATATTTTACAATATGAGATTTTTAATATAATGACTTTTATTTTATTTTAAATCCTTTTTTTTACTATAGCAAGAATAGCAACTAGAGTTTATGAGGTGTAGTAGCAGCAAGAACCGTAAGTAACCATTCTGTGTCACACAGATAAAAGCAGTCTGTGGCAGTAATGATTTTACTGTCATTCTTGCCTCAACAGCACTTCCTATTCATAAATACTACTGCTTAAGAACAAATAATACTGAATGTGTACACTTCCACACATCACCTGGTTGCAGTATTAAAAGCCTGCCAATGTGTGGTGTACATGTGGACTGAGCTTACAGAACATCACAGCAGTGTGTACAAGAGTCAATGTATTGTACTCACACCAGCTAGACTACACAAGACAGTGGTGAGGTGTTAACAAGCCATCTTTAAGTAACAAGCATCAGGTGTTATAACTAAGCAATCAGTAAGTTGTGATGCTACAGCCAATCCTACAGTGGCATCGAACAAAACAATAAGCATACAATAAGCTATGATGTTACAGCCAATCATACAGTTATAGTACATGATAAATTACAGGTTAGTGATACAGTGAGGTATGATAACATAGACAATACTAGTCTTTGAGAAACTCAAGATCAGTGAGGGTGGATGATGGGTGGTGCTGAGGGAACATGCACTACAAGATACCAAGGTCTTGTGTTATACACTGTGGTACACCAAGGTCTTGTGTTGCACACTGTGGTACACCAAGGTCTTGTGTTATACACTGTGGTACACCAAGGTCTTGTGTTGCACACTGTGGTACACCAAGGTCTTGTGTTATACAGTGTGGTACACCAAGGTCTTGTGTTGCACACTGTGGTACACCAAGGTCTTGCATTATACAGTGTGGTACACCAAGGTCTTGTGTTATACAGTGTGGTACACCAAGGTCTTGTGTTGCACACTGTGGTACACCAAGGTCTTGTGTTATACACTGTGGTACACCAAGGTCTTGTGTTACACACTGTGGTACACCAAGGTCTTGTGTTATACACTATGGTACACCAAGGTCTTGTGTTACACACTGTGGTACACCAAGGTCTTGTGTTATACAGTGTGGTACACCAAGGTCTTGTGTTATACACTATGATACACCAAGGTCTTGTGTTACACACTGTGGTACACCAAGGTCTTGTGTTACACACTGTGGTACACCAAGGTCTTGTGTTACATACTATGGTACACCAAGGTCTTGTGTTATACACTATGATACACCAAGGTCTTGTGTTACACACTGTGGTACACCAAGGTCTTGTGTTATACACTATAGTACACCAAGGTTTTGTGTTACACACTGTGGTACACCAAGGTCTTGTGTTACACAATGTGGTACACCAAGGTCTTGTGTTACATACTATGGTACACCAAGGTCTTGTGTTATACACTATAGTACACCAAGGTTTTGTGTTACACACTGTGGTACACCAAGGTCTTGTGTTATACACTGTGGTACACCAAGGTCTTGTGTTATACACTATGGTACACCAAGGTTTTGTGTTACACACTGTGGTGCACCAAGATCAGATAATCACTGTAAACATGCTTGTGTAACGGTCACTTTTTCGACTGTCTCAGCAAGAGTGAAATACTGAGTAAGAGGCTGGGCCGTAACAAAAAGCATATGAGTGGAGGCAAAATGTGATTTCGTTGTACTTGATAATTCTAAGGATTCTTCATAACAGTGATGATAGCCGAGGGAACGACAGTCATGAAGGCTGCATGAAACTCACACACCACCAGTTAAGAATATTTTAATCCCTAAAACAGTGATTAAAATAGATTCTCACTGTTTATATACACTTGGAGATATACACCTAGGTTTGTATATCATGGTAGGTGAGGAAAGGAAGACATGAGTGTGGTGTAAATACTTACTTTCATAGCAGTTGACATGAGGGTTACCAGTGCGGCCAGGTGGACATGAGCAGTCAGTTCGTCGATTGAGAACCTGTGGAAGCAAGACATTAACAAACATGTTTCGTTTATCATTCAGCGGCCTGACGGTCAGACCATGAGAACAGATAAGTGTAAAAATAATGTAATCTAAGATCGTTTCCACAAGAAAACATTTAGATACTGGGAAGATGTGGGATATACAACATAAAACTTGGTCTCTTCACTTCCTTAAACATAATAGTTCATCTAAATATTACTAAACATTTACTCAATTTATCCATTGATTTATTAAGCAATTTCCATATTTTTTTTCCACCAAGATAATTCAATCAACTTAAAGTTGAGTCAAGTGTTTGTTGAACACAATTCAAACAATATAAAAAAAAACATTAAAACACCCGTGAATGTTTAATCTTTGGCTTTGGTACTGCTACTCAAGAAGATAAACATACAACTTACTACATACTGTGTATATTACATACAAAAAAAACAATACATATATTAACCCATTGTTACAGTTCTTCTTGGAGATTTACAACACAATGTACAGACAAGACATGTCCCATTGTTACAGTTCTTCTTGGTGAGTTACAACACAATGTACAGACACAAGACGTCATCTAAATGATTTAAAAAAACCGACAGGTTGAAGAGTGAGACACTTGTGTAATATTTGGGAATCATTATTGATGACACATTTTGCCAGCCAGTGGCTTCTTTGGTCCAATACAAAGAAGAACGGTGGAAAATGAGGACGAGTTTGAGGTAATCAGTCCCTCAGTCTGGAGTTGGTGTCTTCAGTCTTGAGAAAAGTACTTTTCTCAAGACTGATGGACTGAACACATCTACTCCCAGACTGAGGGACTGATTACTTCAAACTCCACCGTTCTTCTCTGTATTAGACTGAAGAAGTCACCGGCTGGCAAAACGTGTCAACAATAATGATTCCCAAATGCTGCCCAAGTGTCTCATTCTTCATCAATACAAGACAATTATTTTTCTGATATCCACTGTCCTCGAGTCAGTCTCAGTGGAAACTGAATGTAGATAGAAGACCATTGCAAAATCCTGATAATGTGTAGATTGCAACACAAAAGGCCTAGAGCTATCATTCAACTCTCCCATTGCTGTTTTGCATCTTGTATCACTTGTTCACGATATTTGCACAGTATCTCCAGTGTATACACACTGATATAATATCACAATATGCAAAATAACCACTGTGAAAAAAATAGTGAAATTCCCAGCACTTTTGTGACGTCTCACATTAATAAGTAACAGCCACGAAAGCTCTTGGAATATCATCATTTTTTCCACTATGGTTATTTTTGCATACATTGATGTGTGTGTATATCTGTGTATATATACACCGTGAGAATATTTTGATCCCTATTTTAGGGATTAAGGTATTCTTGTCTGGTAAACTAACGTAAATGCAATATAAACACGTAATACAGAGTGTGGATACACCTTCCTTCTCTGGATTACAGTTATCATTTATAGTCAGTATTATCACAATATTTCTGCAACCAGTAATAATTATAACTAAAATTATCAATGCAATTATATAATAAAGACTTGTATCACTGAAAATAATCATTACATTTAATAATTTTATCTTGAGACCACATAGCTTTATTAAGTTTACTGCTCAACTAATTTAACCTTATTTATACAACTGTACATGAGGGCACAACTGGAGACTTTTCAAAATTTGTCCAATAAATGTCATCTAATATTTTTAACAATTACGTACACTTTGAGTATAAAATTTAATGCATTAATGTCAAGCTTTAGAAAGAATTTATAGTTTCTCCAAAATACGTACTAAACTATATTTTTTCAACAAGGAGAGAAGGCAGGGAAGGGCAGGAGATGGCAGCACATACCTGGCACTCAGCATTGGGAGCACAAGGATTGAGGACGGCACATGGGTCAAGGCACTGTCTATTACGACACACTTCTGTTGGAGGACACTCATCATCCGTCGTACATCCTGGCTCCACTGTCGGTCCTGACACCAGAGGCGAGGAATGTAAGCAACACAGGGTATACCTGGGTATACCTGGTGTATCTACACAACACAACTCAGAGTATCCCATCACAAGTATTGCATCTAGGTATTTATTTTGTCTACTAGTTACTATCATAGTGCAACAAAGTGTTGTGGAGATTGAATATTGCACGAGACTACATTCAACAATTTCGTAATTATAACAATTAAAAAAACTAGCAACACAAAAAATAAAGAAAAAATGGAGAAAGAGTTGGGTTCTGCTGGTTAACTGATAATTATAATAAAGAATGAGGAGGGGGGGGGGAAAGTGGCAGGGAAACACTGCAGCTAAAAACATGACACACAACATGAAAGGTAACTTGGGGAGAGGCAAGAGTGAGCAATGATGCATCTCCAAGTTCATCTGTAATGATAATAAAAGTGGTGGGGTTAATGCAGGAGTAGATGCAGTGTAGTAACGTATAACAGGTGCTTCTAGAATATTACATCTAACAGGTGTCTCATCTCTACGACTCTACTTAAGTAAGCTCCATAAGGAATTTAAGTATTATTTTACTCATGATGTGTTGAGCTCAGTTGTCAATGCTGAGAACACAAATTAAGCACATATAGTACTGAGTAACTAGTTAATATCTACAGGTGCTGTTATTCTACTAGCTATCAAAGACCTCACATTTACAGCTGTAGTCAATCACTAGCACAGGAGAGTAAGTTGAAACCACGTTTTATAATACATGTGAGAAATGCAAGTACAGTAATTCATTATGTTTTCATGGAAATTCCGAGGTAAAACCTGTGCCTCTTTATATATGAAAATGAAGCAAGATGCTGTAATTTAGTGTTAAGCAGACACAGCAACATTCAAGTCTTACGTAATGTGCACTCAACGTAGGCATTGCCAGTGAAGCCTGGCAGACACTCGCAGGTCATCGTCCTGAAGGGAAGTGTGTCGATGACATGGCACTTGGCATTAGTGCCGCAGGGATTGATCACCTGGCAAGGGTCATCACAACGGCCGTCAAAGCATGCCATCTTGCTGGGGCATTCACCATCTGTCTGGCACTCCTTGTACGATGGTTCCAATGCTGGCTCTGTGGCACCACAATCCACGTTATAGCAATATGGCAAGAATGGTGAGTTTTGCTGAAGTAAGGTTACAGAAGTGGGCCAAATTTAGGAAAAATCAATGATACAGTTTTTTAGTACTGATACACCAAGGGATTAAATATATTTATCTGTGTAATCAGTGAGCAAGTGAATGAAGTAAGCTTATGCTAGTGTTTTAATCCCATTCTGGCTATCTTCCTCTTATGGGCAATAAAGTTGACCACCCTAAACTTGCCTTATCAAACTGGCTAAATATCACTAAAACACATCAGTGTTAGATAACAAGAGAGGAGCAGTAGAGGGCAGGGGAAGGAAGAGTACTTACTGGGTACACACTGAACATTGGGGTCTCCTTGATGGTCTGGAGGGCAGGTACACAATGGACGGTGGTTGATGACACGACACTGGGCTCCTGGTCCACAGTTACAAGGATCTCGACACTCCTGGGAGATGCAGGCCAGCCATGATGGACACTCAGGGTCACTGGTACACTCTGGTCTCTCACACCGCACGTATGGGTCACCCTGGGAGGTGGACACACCGTCACTAACTTCATCAATCCATAAACTTCAAATTAACCTTATTAACCCGTAAACGATCCAAACGTATATATATGTTTTTCAACATTTGAAAATACAGTGGACCCCCGCATAGCGACCTTAATCCGTGCAAGAGGGCTGGCTGTTATGCGAAATGTTCGGTATGTGAATGAATTTTCCCCATAAGAAATAATGGAAATAAAATTAATCCGTGCAAGACACCCAAAAGTATTAAAAAAAAATTTTTTTACCACAAAAAAATGTTAATTTTAGTACACACAAACTGAAAAAGGCATGCACAATTACATGACACTTACTTTTATTGAAGATCTGGTGATGATTGATGGGATGGGAGGAGGGGAGAGAGAGTGTTAGTGTTTAGAAGGGGAATCCCCTTCCATTAAGACTTGAGGAGGCAAGTCCTTTTCTGGGGTTACTTCCCTTCTTCTTTTAATGCCACTAGGACCAGCTTCAGAGTCACTGGACTTCTTTCGCACAACATATCTGTCCATAGTGGCCTGTACCTCTCGTTCCTTTATGATTTGTCTAAAGTGGTTCACAACATTGTCATTGTAACAGTCACCAGCACGGCTTGCAATAGCTGTGTGAGGGTGATTTTCATCAAAAAAGGTTTGCACTTCAAGCCATTTTGCACACATTTCCTTAATCTTTGAAGTAGGCAATTCCTTCAATTTCTCTCTCCCCTCCTTTGAACCAGTTTCCCCAGGTCTGGCCTCTTGCTCTTGAAGTTGATCTATCAGCTCATCAGTGGTTAGTTCTTCATTGTCCTCCTCCACCAACTCTTCCACATCATCCCCACTAACCTCCAACCCCAAGGACTTCCCCAATGCCACAATTGATTCCTCAACTGGTATACTCCTCTCAGGGTTAGCCTCAAACCCTTCAAAATCCCTTTTGTCTACACATTCTGGCCACAGTTTCTTCCAAGCAGAGTTCAAGGTTCTCTTAGTCACTCCCTCCCAAGCCTTACCTATAAGGTTTACACAATTGAGGATATTAAAGTGATCCTTCCAAAACTCTTTTAGAGTCAATCGAGTGTCTGTGGTCACTTCAAAGCACTTTTGAAACAGAGCTTTTGTGTACAGTTTCTTGAAGTTGGAAATGACCTGCTGGTCCATGGGCTGCAGGAGAGGAGAGGTATTAGGAGGCAAAAACTTCACCTTAATGAAGCTCATGTCCCCATAAAGTCGCTCTGCCACGTCTGTAGGATGACCAGGGGCATTGTCTAACACCAGGAGGCACTTAAGTTCTAATTTCTTTTCAGTTAGGTAATCTTTGACATTGGGGGCAAATGCATGGTGTAACCAGTTATAGAAAAAGTCCCTAGTGACCCATGCCTTACTGTTTGATCTCCACAGCACACACAAATTATCCTTGAGGACATTCTTTTGCCTGAACGCTCTGGGAGTTTCAGAGTGATACACTAATAAAGGCTTAACTTTGCAATCACCACTAGCATTGGCACACATCAACAAAGTAAGCCTGTCTTTCATAGGCTTATGTCCTGGGAGTGCCTTTTCCTCCTGAGTAATGTAGGTCCTGCTTGGCATTTTCTTCCAGAACAGGCCTGTTTCATCACAATTAAACACTTGTTCAGGTTTCAGTCCTTCAGTTTCTATGTACTCCTTGAATTCCTGCACATATTTTTCAGCCGCTTTGTGGTCCGAACTGGCAGCCTCACCATGCCGTATCACACTATGTATGCCACTACGCTTCTTAAATCTCTCAAACCAACCTTTGCTGGCCTTAAATTCACTCACATCATCACTAGTTGCAGGCCTTTTTTTAATTAAATCCTCATGCAACTTCCTAGCCTTTTCACATATGATCGCTTGAGAGACGCTATCTCCTGCTAGCTGTTTTTCATTTATCCACACCAATAAGAGTCTCTCAACATCTTCCATCACTTGCGATCTTTGTTTCGAAAACACAGTTAAACCTTTGGCAAGAACAGCTTCCTTGATTGCCGTTTTCTTGGCCACAATAGAAGAGATGGTTGATTTGGGTTTCTTGTACAACCTGACCAGGTCGGTGATACGCACTCCACTTTCATACTTATCAATGATCTCTTTCTTCATTTCTATAGGAATTCTAACCCTTATTGCTATAGGGTTGGAACTAGAAGCTTTCTTGGGGCCCATGGTCACTTATTTTCCAGAAACAGCACCGAAAACACTGTAATAATACGAAATATTCCGATTGTATGCTTGAATGTTACCGCGGAGGCTGGCTGGTAAATAATGCCACCGGCGGAACATATGAGGCTGGCTCAGGCCGCACATTGGACGCGTCTCGGACGAAGGCCACTGAGCGGGTTTTTGGGCGGTATGCGGGGCAAAATTTTAGCGATCAAAGCGTCCGCTATGCGGATTGTCCGTTATGCAAGGCGTCCGTTATGCGAGGGTCCACTGTATGTATGTAATCTTTTTTTTTTTTGTACATTTGAAAATGTGTAAAAACTTTGATCTACTTTTTTTTTGTTATATTTGAAAATATGTAAAAAAACGTAGATCTACTTCTGGAGCACTACGCATGTGAACGTAGATCTGCTTGGACCGGTTACGGGTTAAAGAGCTGGACAGTACCAGAAGCAAGGAACTTACCAAGAATATCTCTCATGAACATGGGAGAACTTCACCAGACTCCAAGACACTTACCGAGAGCATCTCAAGGCACTTACCAACAAGCTTTCGGGACAGTAGCACTTGGCTCTCTGGTTGAGAGAGCGACATTCAGCATTGAGGCCACACTTCTCAAACTTGCATGGGTCTTCACACTCTCTGTTGATGCAGGCATGGAGCACAGGACACTCCGAATTTGAGCGACACCCAGCTGTAAACCACCAAATATGTCTTAGTTATCCTTCCCATGGATAGATGTGTGTGTACTTGTGGACCACCAAATATGACTTAGTTATCCTTTTTGTGGATGGATGGACGTGTGCATGTGTACTTTAATATGTGCATAGTGCACTGGTATATGTGTGAAAGTAATGTAGAAAGAGAGAGTGGAGTGAGAGAGGTAAGAGTAAGCAAGTGTGTGTGTGCTAGCCTCATGTATAGTCAGTGACATTGGTTCACATATATAGTACAGTCACTAAGTAATATAACTTATATAAGGTCAGTAGCTGTGGTTAGAAGGTCAGAGGTTGTTAATATTTTTTACAGTCATTAGCTTTCTTAAATACAGTATAGTACATTGACTGTGCATGTGCATTACACCTTTGTAATTTTCTCAAATATATAAATATTTTAAGTCAACAGTTGCTACAAAATATTTTAAGTCAACAACTGTTACGAATATTTAAAGTCAACAGTTATGAATATTTTTCTGTCAGTGTACATCTGGAAGCAGTTACTAGTCAAGGTTAGACTGGTGACACAGTCTAGTCTACTATGAAAGACATATCAAGTCAGGCTCACACTCTGGGTTGATAAGTTATTCACAATACCGAATATAGTTGTGTGGCAGAGAGATAAGTATACAATGTTTGATGTCTGAAAAGTGATGCTGTGGATTCAGTGGTATGGTCTAAGTTACTGTCAAGAGGGTAGGCTACAGCAGCTCTGTGCAAGTGAAGATGATACTAGGTGGGTACTAAACATACAGTGTAACCTGGGTACTGAAAATATAGTGTAACTTGGGTACTGAACATATAGTGTAACCTGGGTACAGTGTACCCTGGGTACTGAACATACAGTGTAACCTGGGTACTGAACATACAGTGTAACCTGGGTACTGAACATACAGTGTAACCTGGGTACTGAACATACAGTGTAACCTGGGTACTGAACATACAGTGTAACCTGGGTACTGAACATACAGTGTAACCTGGGTACTGAACATACAGTGTAACCTGGGTACTGAACGTACAGTATTTACCTGGGTGATGAACTGGAGACTTCCAACATGCTCTGACTGAGACATGTAACCTGGATAACATCAAATAAAACTGGATAAGGTAGAAGGTAAACTAGTTAAGAGTGAGTTTTGGGTCTGTACAACTGAGTGTGACTGTCGACCTTACCCACTAAACACTGGATGTTAGGGTTGCCAATGTAACCGTCGGGGCATGAACACACTGCCCTATGACGAATGACATGACACTCGGCATTTGGGGCACAGTTATCATAGAGGGCACAGGGGTCTTGGCAGTGCTCATTGATGCAAGCCAAGGTGTCGCTGCACCGCTCATCCTCTAAACATTCAGGCTGTGGAGTGGACACCTCGACTGTGGCAGCAAGGCAAGAAAACAAGTTAGACAAAGACCACTGGAATGTACCACCAACACTCTCTTACCCTGGACCCACTTACCAAACCTTCATGTAAATACTCACAAGTATTCTACAACCTGACATTAATATTTTAAGTGAGTCCTGGAAGGGATGGAGCATTGGTGAGCTTGATTGATCCTTAAGTTAAATAAGCTTTCTAATAAATTTTGTAATGGCCATAAATTGCATATACTGTATATATATATATATATACACACACACACAAAGAAGTATGTATAATCATAGAGTAGAAAAGCTTAAGTATAGTTTACCGATGCTGAACAATGCAAATTTCATTGATGCAAACAGTTTAAAATGCAGTTTATAAAGATGAACGATGCAGGTCGTACGATGCAGGCTTCGTGATGCACAACTGAACAATGCAGGCTCCTTGATGCAGAAATGAACAATGCAAACTTAAAAAATATGCATAAGCACAGACTAAACGAAATAAATGAGAGGCACAAGAGAAAACATGCATCGTGCTCTGGCATGCGTGAACAAGACAAAGAAGTGGAAGACAAAGCCACTAAACATCTTACTGCTGGTGCACTGAAGATGGGGGTCACCGCTCATGCCTCTGGGACAAGAACACAGGGCGCGGTGCCTGATGGCATCACAGAGGGCTGTAGGTGCACAAGGCTTGCCCACCTCACACGGGTTCTGGCAACTGCCACTGTAGCAGGCACGGTCAGCAGGGCAGTCCTCATTTCTAGTGCACTGAGGCTTGAGGCTGGGTGGAGCTGGGGTTAGGATGGGAGCAGTGGGTGGACGGCACCTTACATATGGGTTGCCAGTGTAGCCAGGACTACACATACATGTTGGTGTGTGAACAGTGACTATGCACTCAGCATTGAAGCCACATACATCTCTGCTCTGGCATGGGTCTTGGCACTGCTGGTTGAGACATGCCAAGTTGTAAGCACAATCGTTATCCACGAGGCATTCGGGTTGTGGAGTGGTGGGCGGCTGGTAGGGTGGTGGGGTGGGTGGCTCTGGGCGGCGGCATGCCACAAAGGGATTTCCTATATAACCCGGAGGACAATTACATATGGGTCGATGGTTATGAGCGGTGCACACAGCCATAGGGGCACAGGGGTTGGTGGTAAGGCAGACCTCCCTACACACACCACTGGTGCACACCTGTGTGTTGAAGCAGTGCTCATCCAGCAAACACTGAGGCTTCTCAGTTAGAGCCACAACTGGGGTACATATAGCCTGGTGCATCTGAGCAATACACTCAGAGTCTGTCTGGCATGGCTGCACACTGCATACCTTAACACAAAGACGGTTGTAACACTGCTCATCAAACGCGCACACTCCACTGGTTGTACACCCAATGGGTAGAGGCCCATCAGTGACTGGTAATGCAGGGGGAGAAGCAGGTGGCTCTGTCACCTGTGGTGGCTGTGTCAGCACCAATGGAGGATGTGTGGGCGAGGTGGGGGCTGCCACAGGCATGATGGGTTCCTTGGGTTGTGGGTGAATCTCCTTGAAAGGTGGTGGCAGGGTGGGAGGCACCTCTGTCACAAGTGCCTGACAATGATGCTGTGGGTTGCCCGTAGTTCCGCTGGGACATATACACACTGCTCGGTGGTCCAGGGATTTGCATTCTGCATTTTCTCCACAAATTCCCAAAGAGCAAACAGGGTAGCACAGTAGGTTAATGCAAGAGTTGTCTATGTCACAATTATCATTGTTCTCACAGGCTATTAATATTGGTGGGATGATGGGCGGAGGTGGGTGGACAGGAATAAAAGGCTCGGGTGACCTGGTGGTGGTTACCTCTGCCATTGGTGAGGGTGTAGTAGAGTCTGGAGCAGCTATGGGTTGCAGAGGTTGCTGTGACAGTGGGGTGTGAGCCCCACTAATTGGAGGCTGTGGTATAGTGGGCTGGAGCACGGATAATGCAGAACACTTGAGAGTTGGGTTCCCAGTGGTCCCAGGTGGGCACTTGCATTCTATCTTATGTGCTCTTGTCTGACATTCAGCATTTTCACCACACAGGCCTGGATAACATATGTCGAGACAGAGTTGGTTAACACATGAATTGTCATATGGGCACTCGTCTGCACTTTGGCAGCCAACTGGAAAAGGTGGAGCTGTTGGTGGAAGAGGCGGCGTAACAAAGGGTGGTGGAGAGGGCCTAGGACTGCTCAGCTCAAACAGTGGTAGTGGAGTAGTGTGGTCAGGGGCTGCCACTGGTATGACTGATACATCTACAACTGGTGATGGGGTGTCCTTGGTGGGCATGGCCAGCGTTGTGTGCTCCATATGTATTGCCTGGCAGCCCTCTGTAGGATTGCCTCTAGTACCAGTGGGGCACTCACAAACTGGACGTTGATTAAAGATCTGACACTCAGCATTCTCACCACAGATGCCTAGAGAACAGACATCATAACAGATGTGGTTCAGGCAAGAGTTGTCTGCAGGACATTCATCATTGTTCTGGCATGCAATAACAATTGGGGGTAGAATAGGAGTTATTGGAGGCCTAGGTGGTAAAGGTTCAGGTGTTGTAGTGGGCATCACTACTAGTGGTGGAGGCCTTGGCGTTGTTGGTGGAAGGATGGGCACCATGATATCTTCGGGTGGGTGGGGAGTAGAATGAACCAATGGGGGTAGAGGCTCAACTGAGCTTTCTGTGACCAAAGCTATACAGGCTATAGTAGGGTTGCCAGTGGTGCCCTTAGGACACACACAAGCAGGTCGATGTTCTGTTGTCTGACAATTAGCATTATGACCACACAATCCAGGATAACACACATCAAAGCATAGCTGGTTAACACAAGTATTATCAAATGGGCACTCATCATTGCTGGAGCAGCCAGTGGGAAGAGGGGGAGGAGTTGGTACAAAGGGAATAACAGGAGGCTCTGGCAGAGCAGGGTGAACCGGAGGCATGGACACTAGCGGAGGGAGAGGGACCTCAGTAGATGCAGCAATTGGCAACACAGGCTCGCTAGGAGGAACTGAAGTTATCCCAGGTATTGGTCCAACAGTTTCTGGCGGGAGAGTGACAAGAGAAGAGCATATTACTTGAGGATTCCCTGTTGTTCCAGGTGGGCACAAACACACTGGCCGGTGGTTCAGTGTTTTACAATCAGCGTCTTCGCCACAAATGCCAAGGCTGCAAACATCATAACAAAGCTGATTTAGACACGAGTTGTCCATGTCACAATCATCATTGTTCTCACAAGCAACAGGTACTAGAGGAACTATCGGAGGTGGTGGAGGTCGTGTGAGAGGTGGCTCTGTAGTAGGATGTTTTGGTTTCTCTGCCAGAGGAGGAAGTCCTGGGGCTGTGGGACCTGTGATTGGATGGATGATTATCTGCTCTATAGGATGCCTGTCTCCAACAACTGGAGGATGGAGAGGAACTGGTGCATCTACAGCAAGAGCTGAACACTTGACATTTGGATTGCCTGTAGTTCCTAATGGACAGTTGCAAGTAGGACGGTGTCCAACCGTTTCACAGTCTGCATTTTCTCCACATAAACCAGGATGACAAATGTCAAAACAAAGTTTGTTTACACAGGAGTTATAGAATGGACAATCATCAGAACTTTCACATCCCACAGGCAGGGGACCAGGTGTGGGTGGTGGTGGTGGTAGTGTCACTGGAGGCAGTGTGGGTCTAGGCCTTGAGTGTTCAACCAGTGGTGGTGCACCAGGACTTGTTGGTCCAGTTATTGGACGTACTGGGTCCCCAGGCTGGGTTGG
This sequence comes from Cherax quadricarinatus, assembly GCF_038502225.1. Taxonomy (NCBI): domain Eukaryota; kingdom Metazoa; phylum Arthropoda; class Malacostraca; order Decapoda; family Parastacidae; genus Cherax; species Cherax quadricarinatus. The sequence goes on from NC_091335.1 coordinate 1,948,100, forward strand.
CATAATTTCTGCTACTGGAGGCTTTAGACTGATAGGTTTTTCTGCAACTAAAGACACACATTCGCGTAAAGGATCTCCTGTTGTTCCTGGAGGACAGTTACAAACTGGACGATGTTTGGCAATTTTACACTCTGCATCATCTCCACAAACCCCCAGACTACACACATCATAGCAGAGGTTGTTGATACAAGAATTGTCTGAAGCACAGTCATCATTGTTCTCACAGGCAATGACAAGAGGTGGAATAATTGGTAGAGGTGGTGGTCTTGGACTAGTTGGTTCAGGCGGTCTTCTTGTTGGTGGTTCAGCTAGAGGAGGATCTGTAGGAGATGAAGGACCTGATGCTGGTATTACTGGCTCACCAGGAGGTAAGACTGTTATACCTGCCATTGGACTGTGGGTAACAGCTATCTCAGTAGCAAGAGCCATGCACCTCTCTGTTGGATTGCCAGTCGTGCCTGGTGGACACACACAAGAAGGGCGGTGTCCCACAGTCCTACAGTCAGCTGCTTCACCACAAAAACCAGGATGACATATATCCAAACAGAGGCGATTGATGCAGCTGTTTTCAACTGGACAGTCATCACTACTAACACAACCTACGGCATTTGGAGGTGCAGTTGGTATTGGAGGAGGCAGTGGAGCAGGAGGTTCCGTAGTGTGAGGTATTGGAGCTTCAGCTAGCGGTAATGGTGGGGATGTACTTGGACCAACAACTGGGTGTATAGGTTTTTCTCTATCAACAGTTATGTCAGCAATGGGGTGCTCAGTAGTTATGACAGGTTTTTCAGTTGAAATAGCTCTACAGCCTTCTTGTGGATCTCCAGTTGTTCCGGGATAACAAAGACACACTGGTCTGTGATTTATACTCACACATTCAGCTTTTTCACCACAAATGCCAAGGCTACAGACATCATAACAAAGCTGATTCAAACATGAGTTGTCCATGTCACAATCATCATTGTTCTCACAAGCAACAGGTACTAGAGGAACTATCGGAGGTGGTGGAGGTCGTGTGAGAGGTGGCTCTGTAGTAGGATGTTTTGGTTTCTCTGCCAGAGGAGGAAGTCCTGGGGCTGTGGGACCTGTGATTGGATGGATGATTATCTGCTCTATAGGATGCCTGTCTCCAACAACTGGAGGATGGAGAGGAACTGGTGCATCTACAGCAAGAGCTGAACACTTGACATTTGGATTGCCTGTAGTTCCTAATGGACAGTTGCAAGTAGGACGGTGTCCAACCGTTTCACAGTCTGCATTTTCTCCACATAAACCAGGATGACAAATGTCAAAACAAAGTTTGTTTACACAGGAGTTATCGAATGGACAATCATCAGAACTTTCACATCCCACAGGCAGGGGACCAGGTGTGGGTGGTGGTGGTGGTGGTAGTGTCACTGGAGGCAGTGGGGGTCTAGGCCTTGAGTGTTCAGCCAGTGGTGGTGCACCAGGACTTGTTGGTCCAGTTATTGGATGTACTGGGTCCCCAGGCTGGGTTGGCATAATTTCTGCTATTGGAGGCTTTAGACTGATAGGTTTTTCTGCAACTAAAGACACACATTCGCGTAAAGGATCTCCTGTTGTTCCTGGAGGACAGTTACAAACTGGACGATGTTTGGCAATTTTACACTCTGCATCATCTCCACAAACCCCCAGACTACACACATCATAGCAGAGGTTGTTGATACAAGAATTGTCTGAAGCACAGTCATCATTGTTCTCACAGGCAATGACAAGAGGTGGAATAATTGGTAGAGGTGGTGGTCTTGGACTAGTTGGTTCAGGCGGTCTTCTTGTTGGTGGTTCAGCTAGAGGAGGATCTGTAGGAGATGAAGGACCTGATGCTGGTATTACTGGCTCACCAGGAGGTAAGACTGTTATACCTGCCATTGGACTGTGGGTAACAGCTATCTCAGTAGCAAGAGCCATGCACCTCTCTGTTGGATTGCCAGTCGTGCCTGGTGGACACACACAAGAAGGGCGGTGTCCCACAGTCCTACAGTCAGCTGCTTCACCACAAAAACCAGGATGACATATATCCAAACAGAGGCGATTGATGCAGCTGTTTTCAACTGGGCAGTCATCACTACTAACACAACCTACGGCATTTGGAGGTGCAGTTGGTATTGGAGGAGGCAGTGGAGCAGGAGGTTCTGTAGTGTGAGGTATTGGAGCTTCAGCTAGCGGTAATGGTGGGGATGTACTTGGACCAACAACTGGGTGTATAGGTTTTTCTCTATCAACAGTTATGTCAGCAATGGGGTGCTCAGTAGTTATGACAGGTTTTTCAGTTGAAATAGCTCTACAGCCTTCTTGTGGATCTCCAGTTGTTCCGGGATAACAAAGACACACTGGTCTGTGATTTATACTCACACATTCAGCTTTTTCACCACAAATGCCAAGGCTACAGACATCATAACAAAGCTGATTCAAACATGAGTTGTCCATGTCACAATCATCATTGTTCTCACAAGCAACAGGTACTAGAGGAACTATCGGAGGTGGTGGAGGTCGTGTGAGAGGTGGCTCTGTAGTAGGATGTTTTGGTTTCTCTGCCAGAGGAGGAAGTCCTGGGGCTGTGGGACCTGTGATTGGATGGATGATTATCTGCTCTATAGGATGCCTGTCTCCAACAACTGGAGGATGGAGAGGAACTGGTGCATCTACAGCAAGAGCTGAACACTTGACATTTGGATTGCCTGTAGTTCCTAATGGACAGTTGCAAGTAGGACGGTGTCCAACCGTTTCACAGTCTGCATTTTCTCCACATAAACCAGGATGACAAATGTCAAAACAAAGTTTGTTTACACAGGAGTTATCGAATGGACAATCATCAGAACTTTCACATCCCACAGGCAGGGGACCAGGTGTGGGTGGTGGTGGTGGTAGTGTCACTGGAGGCAGTGTGGGTCTAGGCCTTGAGTGTTCAACCAGTGGTGGTGCACCAGGACTTGTTGGTCCAGTTATTGGATGTACTGGGTCCCCAGGCTGGGTTGGCATAATTTCTGCTATTGGAGGCTTTAGACTGATAGGTTTTTCTGCAACTAAAGACACACATTCGCGTAAAGGATCTCCTGTTGTTCCTGGAGGACAGTTACAAACTGGACGATGTTTGGCAATTTTACACTCTGCATCATCTCCACAAACCCCCAGACTACACACATCATAGCAGAGGTTGTTGATACAAGAATTGTCTGAAGCACAGTCATCATTGTTCTCACAGGCAATGACAAGAGGTGGAATAATTGGTAGAGGTGGTGGTCTTGGACTAGTTGGTTCAGGCGGTCTTCTTGTTGGTGGTTCAGCTAGAGGAGGATCTGTAGGAGATGAAGGACCTGATGCTGGTATTACTGGCTCACCAGGAGGTAAGACTGTTATACCTGCCATTGGACTGTGGGTAACAGCTATCTCAGTAGCAAGAGCCATGCACCTCTCTGTTGGATTGCCAGTCGTGCCTGGTGGACACACACAAGAAGGGCGGTGTCCCACAGTCCTACAGTCAGCTGCTTCACCACAAAAACCAGGATGACATATATCCAAACAGAGGCGATTGATGCAGCTGTTTTCAACTGGACAATCATCACTACTAACACAACCTACGGCATTTGGAGGTGCAGTTGGTATTGGAGGAGGCAGTGGAGCAGGAGGTTCCGTAGTGTGAGGTATTGGAGCTTCAGCTAGCGGTAATGGTGGGGATGTACTTGGACCAACAACTGGGTGTATAGGTTTTTCTCTATCAACAGTTATGTCAGCAATGGGGTGCTCAGTAGTTATGACAGGTTTTTCAGTTGAAATAGCTCTACAGCCTTCTTGTGGATCTCCAGTTGTTCCGGGATAACAAAGACACACTGGTCTGTGATTTATACTCACACATTCAGCTTTTTCACCACAAATGCCAAGGCTACAGACATCATAACAAAGCTGATTCAAACACGAGTTGTCCATGTCACAATCATCATTGTTCTCACAAGCAACAGGTACTAGAGGAACTATCACAGGTGGAGGAGGACGTGTGACAGGTGGTTCTGTTGGTGGACGTTTTGGCTCCTCTACCAGCGGAGGAAGTCCTGGGGCTGTGGGACCAGTTATTGGATGGATGGCTATCTCATCTGCAGGAGGCCTGTCTCCAACAATTGGAGGAGGTAGTGGTACTAGATCATCCACAGCAAGAGCTGAGCACTTGACATTTGGATTGCCTGTGGTTCCTAATGGACAGGTGCAAGTAGGATGGTGTCGAACCGTTTCACAGTCTGCATTTTCTCCACATAAACCAGGATGACAAATGTCAAAACAAAGTTTGTTTACACAGGAGTTATCGAATGGACAATCATCAGAACTTTCACATCCCACAGGCAGGGGACCAGGTGTGGGTGGTGGTGGTGGTGGTAGTGTCACTGGAGGCAGTGGGGGTCTAGGCCTTGAGTGTTCAGCCAGTGGTGGTGCACCAGGACTTGTTGGTCCAGTTATTGGATGTACTGGGTCCCCAGGCTGGGTTGGCATAATTTCTGCTATTGGAGGCTTTAGACTGATAGGTTTTTCTGCAACTAAAGACACACATTCGCGTAAAGGATCTCCTGTTGTTCCTGGAGGACAGTTACAAACTGGACGATGTTTGGCAATTTTACACTCTGCATCATCTCCACAAACCCCCAGACTACACACATCATAGCAGAGGTTGTTGATACAAGAATTGTCTGAAGCACAGTCATCATTGTTCTCACAGGCAATGACAAGAGGTGGAATAATTGGTAGAGGTGGTGGTCTTGGACTAGTTGGTTCAGGCGGTCTTCTTGTTGGTGGTTCAGCTAGAGGAGGATCTGTAGGAGATGAAGGACCTGATGCTGGTATTACTGGCTCACCAGGAGGTAAGACTGTTATACCTGCCATTGGACTGTGGGTAACAGCTGTCTCAGTAGCAAGAGCCATGCACCTCTCTGTTGGATTGCCAGTCGTGCCTGGTGGACACACACAAGAAGGGCGGTGTCCCACAGTCCTACAGTCAGCTGCTTCACCACAAAAACCAGGATGACATATATCCAAACAGAGGCGATTGATGCAGCTGTTTTCAACTGGACAGTCATCACTACTAACACAACCTACGGCATTTGGAGGTGCAGTTGGTATTGGAGGAGGCAGTGGAGCAGGAGGTTCCGTAGTGTGAGGTATTGGAGCTTCAGCTAGCGGTAATGGTGGGGATGTACTTGGACCAACAACTGGGTGTATAGGTTTTTCTCTATCAACAGTTATGTCAGCAATGGGGTGCTCAGTAGTTATGACAGGTTTTTCAGTTGAAATAGCTCTACAGCCTTCTTGTGGATCTCCAGTTGTTCCGGGATAACAAAGACACACTGGTCTGTGATTTATACTCACACATTCAGCTTTTTCACCACAAATGCCAAGGCTACAGACATCATAACAAAGCTGATTCAAACATGAGTTGTCCATGTCACAATCATCATTGTTCTCACAAGCAACAGGTACTAGAGGAACTATCGGAGGTGGTGGAGGTCGTGTGAGAGGTGGCTCTGTAGTAGGATGTTTTGGTTTCTCTGCCAGAGGAGGAAGTCCTGGGGCTGTGGGACCTGTGATTGGATGGATGATTATCTGCTCTATAGGATGCCTGTCTCCAACAACTGGAGGATGGAGAGGAACTGGTGCATCTACAGCAAGAGCTGAACACTTGACATTTGGATTGCCTGTAGTTCCTAATGGACAGTTGCAAGTAGGACGGTGTCCAACCGTTTCACAGTCTGCATTTTCTCCACATAAACCAGGATGACAAATGTCAAAACAAAGTTTGTTTACACAGGAGTTATCGAATGGACAATCATCAGAACTTTCACATCCCACAGGCAGGGGACCAGGTGTGGGTGGTGGTGGTGGTAGTGTCACTGGAGGCAGTGTGGGTCTAGGCCTTGAGTGTTCAACCAGTGGTGGTGCACCAGGACTTGTTGGTCCAGTTATTGGATGTACTGGGTCCCCAGGCTGGGTTGGCATAATTTCTGCTATTGGAGGCTTTAGACTGATAGGTTTTTCTGCAACTAAAGACACACATTCGCGTAAAGGATCTCCTGTTGTTCCTGGAGGACAGTTACAAACTGGACGATGTTTGGCAATTTTACACTCTGCATCATCTCCACAAACCCCCAGACTACACACATCATAGCAGAGGTTGTTGATACAAGAATTGTCTGAAGCACAGTCATCATTGTTCTCACAGGCAATGACAAGAGGTGGAATAATTGGTAGAGGTGGTGGTCTTGGACTAGTTGGTTCAGGCGGTCTTCTTGTTGGTGGTTCAGCTAGAGGAGGATCTGTAGGAGATGAAGGACCTGATGCTGGTATTACTGGCTCACCAGGAGGTAAGACTGTTATACCTGCCATTGGACTGTGGGTAACAGCTATCTCAGTAGCAAGAGCCATGCACCTCTCTGTTGGATTGCCAGTCGTACCTGGTGGACACACACAAGAAGGGCGGTGTCCCACAGTCCTACAGTCAGCTGCTTCACCACAAAAACCAGGATGACATATATCCAAACAGAGGCGATTGATGCAGCTGTTTTCAACTGGACAGTCATCACTACTAACACAACCTACGGCATTTGGAGGTGCAGTTGGTATTGGAGGAGGCAGTGGAGCGGGAGGTTCCGTAGTGTGAGGTATTGGAGCTTCAGCTAGCGGTAATGGTGGGGATGTACTTGGACCAACAACTGGGTGTATAGGTTTTTCTCTATCAACAGTTATGTCAGCAATGGGGTGCTCAGTAGTTATGACAGGTTTTTCAGTTGAAATAGCTCTACAGCCTTCTTGTGGATCTCCAGTTGTTCCGGGATAACAAAGACACACTGGTCTGTGATTTATACTCACACATTCAGCTTTTTCACCACAAATGCCAAGGCTACAGACATCATAACAAAGCTGATTCAAACATGAGTTGTCCATGTCACAATCATCATTGTTCTCACAAGCAACAGGTACTAGAGGAACTATCACAGGTGGAGGAGGACGTGTGACAGGTGGTTCTGTTGGTGGACGTTTTGGCTCCTCTACCAGCGGAGGAAGTCCTGGGGCTGTGGGACCAGTTATTGGATGGATGGCTATCTCATCTGCAGGAGGCCTGTCTCCAACAATTGGAGGAGGTAGTGGTACTAGATCATCCACAGCAAGAGCTGAGCACTTGACATTTGGATTGCCTGTGGTTCCTAATGGACAGGTGCAAGTAGGATGGTGTCGAACCGTTTCACAGTCTGCATTTTCTCCACATAAACCAGGATGACAAATGTCAAAACAAAGTTTGTTTACACAGGAGTTATCGAATGGACAATCATCAGAACTTTCACATCCCACAGGCAGGGGACCAGGTGTGGGTGGTGGTGGTGGTGGTGGTAGTGTCACTGGAGGCAGTGGGGGTCTAGGCCTTGAGTGTTCAGCCAGTGGTGGTGCACCAGGACTTGTTGGTCCAGTTATTGGATGTACTGGGTCCCCAGGCTGGGTTGGCACAATTTCTGCTATTGGAGGCTTTAGACTGATAGGTTTTTCTGCAACTAAAGACACACATTCGCGTAAAGGATCTCCTGTTGTTCCTGGAGGACAGTTACAAACTGGACGATGTTTGGCAATTTTACACTCTGCATCATCTCCACAAACCCCCAGGCTACACACATCATAGCAGAGGTTGTTGATACAAGAATTGTCTGAAGCACAGTCATCATTGTTCTCACAGGCAATGACAAGAGGTGGAATAATTGGTAGAGGTGGTGGTCTTGGACTAGTTGGTTCAGGCGGTCTTCTTGTTGGTGGTTCAGCTAGAGGAGGATCTGTAGGAGATGAAGGACCTGATGCTGGTATTACTGGCTCACCAGGAGGGAAGACTGTTATACCTGCCATTGGACTGTGGGTAACAGCTATCTCAGTAGCAAGAGCCATGCACCTCTCTGTTGGATTGCCAGTCGTGCCTGGTGGACACACACAAGAAGGGCGGTGTCCCACAGTCCTACAGTCAGCTGCTTCACCACAAAAACCTGGATGACATATATCCAAACAGAGGCGATTGATGCAGCTGTTTTCAACTGGACAATCATCACTACTAACACAACCTACGGCATTTGGAGGTGCAGTTGGTATTGGAGGAGGCAGTGGAGCAGGAGGTTCCGTAGTATGAGGTATTGGAGCTTCAGCTAGCGGTAATGGTGGGGGTGTACTTGGACCAACAACTGGTTGTATAGGTTGTTCTCTGTCTAGAGTTATGTCAGCAATGGGACGTTCAGCAACGATGATAGGTCTTTCAGTTAAAATAGCTCTACAGCCTTCTTGTGGATCTCCAGTTGTTCCAGGTTGGCAAAGGCATACAGGTCTGTGACTGATTATCCTACAATTAGATTTTTCACCACAAACCCCAAGACTACAAACTTCATAACACATCATGTTTAGACATGAATTGTCCATGTCACAATCATCATTGTTCTCACAAGCTACAGGTAGTGGAACTATCACAGGTGGAGGAGGTCGTGTGATGGGTGGCTCTGTAGGTGGGTGTTTTGGCTCCTCTGTCAGTGGAGGAAGTCCTGGGGCTGTGGGACCAGTGACTGGATTGATGATTATCTCCTGTGCAGGAGGTCTGTCTCCAACAACTGGAGGGAGAGGAACTGGTGTATCCACAGCAAGAGCTGAACACTTGATGTTAGGATTGCCCGTGGTTCCTACTGGACAGATGCAAGTGGGACGGTGTCCAACTGTTTGACAATTGGCATTTTCTCCACAAAATCCAGGATGACATATATCAAAACATAATTTGTTGACACATGAATTATTGAATGGACACTCACCAGAACTTTCACATCCCACAGGCAGGGGACCAGGTGTGGGTGGTGGTGGTGGCGGCAGTGTCACTGGAGGTGGTGTTGGTCTGGGGCTTGGATGTTCAGCCAGTGGTGGTGCACTAGGACTTGTCGGTCCAGTTATTGGATGTACTGGGTCTCCAGGCTGGGTTGGAATAATTTCTGCTATAGGAGGCTGTGGGCTGATAGTTGTTTCTGCGAGTAAAGACACACATTCATGCAAAGGATCTCCTGTTGTTCCTGGAGGACAGCTACAAACTGGACGATGAGATCCTATTTTACACTCTGCGTCATCGCCACAAATTCCAAGGCTGCATACATCATAACAGAGATTATTGATGCAGGAATTATCCATTGTGCAGTCATCACTGTTCTCACATGCAATTGCAATGGGAGGGACAATTGGAGGTGGTATAGGCGTTGTTGTTGGTGTTTGTATAGGTCTTGTTGTATGTGTCTCAGCTAATGGAGGAAGTGGCATTGTGACTGGCCCAGTGATAGGATGTGGAGGATCATACTCTGGAGAGTGAGGTGTTCCTTTTATAGGTAAATCAGTCAGAGGTTTCTCTGTTACTAAAGAGAGACAACCCTGTGTGGGGTTACCTGTGGTACCAGCTGGACATAAACATATCGGTCGATGACCAATTGTATGGCATTCAGCATTCTTGCCACACAACCCAGGAGTACAGATGTCCGTGCAGAGACGATTGATGCATGTGGTGTCGAAGTTGCATTGATCATTCTTCTCACATCCAACTATGATTGGAGGTGGTGAAGGGATCAAAGTTGGATGAGAAGTGGTCGGCACTGGAGGTCTACGATGAGGCATTTCTGCAATTGGTGGGGGTCGCGAAGTTGTATCTGAAATTGGACGAATTGACTCTTGAGGTGTAAGCGGCACCTCGGCAAAAGGAGGCACTTTTGTTGAACTTTCAAAAAGTAAAGCTTTGCACCTGATTTGTGGATTTCCAGTTGTGCCAGGAGGGCAAAGACACACAGGTCTATGACTAACAGTTCTGCAATCTGCAGATTCACCACAAATCCCCAAACTGCATGCATCATAGCAGAGCATATTAAGGCAAGTGTTATCATAATCACAATCATCATTATTTTCACATGCTACAGAAATAGAAGGAAGTAAGGAAGGTAAAGGAGGTCGTGTGACAGGTGGTTCTGTAGGTGGGTGTCTTGGCTCCTCCACCAGAGGAGGAAGTCCTGGGGCTGTAGAACCTGCAATGGGATGGAATGTTATCTCCTCTGCAGGAGGTGTGTCTCCAACAACTGGAGGAGGGAGTGAAACTGGTGTATCCACAGCAAGAGCTGAGCACTTGATATTAGGATTCCCTATGGTTCCCGCTGGACAGGTGCAAGTGGGACGGTGGCCAACAGTTTGACAGTCTGCATTTTTTCCACATAAACCAGGATGACATATGTCAAAACAGAGTTTGTTGATGCAGGAGTTATCAAATGGACACTCATCAGAGCTTTCACATCCCACAGGCAGGGGACCAGGTGTGGGTGGTGGTGGTGGTGGTGGTGGTAGGGTCACTGGAGGTAGTGTGGGTCTGGGGCTTGGATGTTCAGCCAGTGGTGGTGCACCAGGACTTGTCGGACCAGTTATTGGATGTACTGGGTCCCCAGGCTGGGTTGGCATAATTTCTGCTATGGGAGGATGTAGGCTGATAGGCCTTTCTGTGTGTACAGACACACACTGCTGTGAAGGAATTCCAGTTGTTCCTGGAGGACAGCTACACACTGGACGATGGTTTTCAATTTTACATCTAAGGTTGTCTTCACATACTCCAAGGCTACACACATCATAACAAAGGTTGTTGATACAAGAGTTGTCCATAGTGCAGTCATCATTATTTTGACAGGCAATTGCAATTTCTGGTACAATTGGATTGGGCAGAGGTGGTGGCAGAGGTTGTTCATGTGGTGTAATTGTTAGAATCTCTGCCAGTGGGGGAAGTGGGGTAGTGGTAGGACCTTGCACTGGAGTGATAGAGGGATCATCTGGTGGGTGTGGCAACTGCGACATAGGGGATACCGTGCTAGGTCTTTCAGTCATCAGAGCACTGCAGTGTTCTGTTGGGTTACCCATTGTTCCAGGAGGACAAAAGCATGATGGTCTATGACCAATAGTTCTACAGTCAGCATTCTCTCCACACAGACCAGGAGTGCACATGTTAAGACAATACCGATTTACACAGGTATTATCATAGGGACAGTGAGTATTACTTTCACATCCTACAAGTATAGGTGGAGGTGTTGGCACTGGGGCAGGTGGGGCTGAGGTCAACTCTGGTGGTCTACTGGATGGAGGTTCTGCAATCGGAGGTGTCATTTCTGAAGTTGGACCAGAAAGAGGACGTATGGAAATATCATCTTGTTGCAGCGGACTTTCTGTCAATGGAGGAAGAACAGTAATCCTTTCAGTAGTAATAGCTTTACAGCTAATCTGAGGATCTCCAGTAGTTCCCAGAGGACACACACAAACTGGTCTATGGTTGAAACTCTGACAGTAAGCATCTTCGCCACACAAGTTAAGGCTGCACGAATCATAACACAGCATATTGATGCAAGAATCACCTATACTACAGTCATCATTGTTCTCACAAGCAACAGGTACTAGAGGAACTATCACAGGTGGAGGAGGACGTGTGACAGGTGGTTCTGTTGGTGGACGTTTTGGCTCCTCTACCAGTGGAGGAAGTCCTGGGGCTGTGGGACCAGTTATTGGATGGATGGGTGTCTCCTCTGCAGGAGGCCTGTCTCCAACAATTGGAGGACGGACTGGAACTAGATCATCCACAGCAAGAGCTGAGCACTTGACATTTGGATTGCCTGTGGTTCCTACTGGACAGGTGCAAGAGGGACGGTGTCCAACTGTCTGACAGTCTGCATTTTCTCCACAAAAACCAGGATGACAAATGTCAAAACAGTATTTATTAACACAGGAATTATCAAATGGACACTCGTCAGAACTTTCACATCCTACAGGAAGGGGACCAGGTGTGGGTGGTGGTGGTGGCAATGTCACTGGAGGTAGTGTGGGTCTTGGACTTGGGTGCTCAACCAGTGGTGGTGCACCAGGGCTTGTTGGTCCAGTTACTGGATGTACTGGGTCCCCAGGCTTGATTGGTATAATTTCAGCCATGGGAGGCTCTGGGCCAATAGGCTTTTCAGCAAGTATAGAAATACATTCATGTAAAGGATCTCCTGTGGTTCCTGGAGGACAGCTACAAACTGGACGATGGCTGGCAATTTTACACTCTGCGTCGTCTCCGCAAAGTCCAAGACTACACACATCATAGCAAAGGTTGTTGATACATGAATTGTCTGAAGCACAGTCATCATTATTCTCACAAGCAATGACTAAAGGTGGAATAATTGGTAGAGGAGGTGGTCTTGGACTAGTTGGTTCTGGTGGTCTTGTTGTTGACAGTTCAGCTAGAGGTGGAGGAGCAGGAGATGAGAGACCTGATGTTGGTATTACTGGTTCACCAGGCGGTAGGACTGTAGTACCTGCCATTGGACTGTGGGTAAGTGGAATCTCAGTAGAAAGAGCCATGCACTTGCGTGTTGGATTGCCGGTTGTGCCTGGTGGACATACACAAGTGGGTCTGTGCTCCACAGTCTTACAGTCAGCAGCCTCACCACAAAGGCCAGGATGGCACATATCCAGGCACAGGCGATTGATGCAACTGTTTTCTCCCGGACATTCATCAGTACTTTCACAACCTACAGCATTTGGTGGAGCAGCTGGTATTGGAGGAGGCAATATAACAGGAGGTTCTGTTGTTACACGTATTGGAGTTTCAACTAAAGGTAATGGTGGTGGTGTACTTGGACCAATAATTGGTTGGATAGGTTTTTCTATATCTAGAGTAATGTCTGCAATGGGACGCTCTGTAATAATGACAGGGCTTTCAGTTGAAACAGCTTTGCAACCTTCTTGTGGGTTTCCCGTTGTTCCAGGTTGACAAAGACACACTGGTCGGTGATCTACAGTTTTACAATCAGCTTCTTCACCACAAACCCCAAGACTACAAACATTATAACACATCATGTTTAAGCATGAATTGTCCATGTCACAGTCATCATTGTTCTCACAAGCAACAGGTACTAGAGGAACTATCACAGGTGGAGGAGGACGTGTGATATGTGGTTCTGTTGGTGGACGTTTTGGCTCCTCTACCAGTGGAGGAAGTCCTGGGGCTGTGGGACCAGTTATTGGATGGATGGGTGTCTCCTCTGCAGGAGGCCTGTCTCCAACAATTGGAGGACGGACTGGAACTAGATCATCCACAGCAAGAGCTGAGCACTTGACATTTGGATTGCCTGTGGTTCCTACTGGACAGGTGCAAGTGGGACGGTGTCCAACTGTCTGACAGTCTGCATTTTCTCCACAAAAACCAGGATGACAAATGTCAAAACAGTATTTATTAACACAGGAATTATCAAATGGACACTCGTCAGAACTTTCACATCCTACAGGAAGGGGACCAGGTGTGGGTGGTGGTGGTGGCAATGTCACTGGAGGTAGTGTGGGTCTTGGACTTGGGTGCTCAACCAGTGGTGGTGCACCAGGGCTTGTTGGTCCAGTTACTGGATGTATTGGGTCCCCAGGCTTGATTGGTATAATTTCAGCCATGGGAGGCTCTGGGCCAATAGGCTTTTCAGCAAGTATAGAAATACATTCATGTAAAGGATCTCCTGTGGTTCCTGGAGGACAGCTACAAACTGGACGATGGCTGGCAATTTTACACTCTGCGTCGTCTCCACAAAGTCCAAGACTACACACATCATAGCAAAGGTTGTTGATACATGAATTGTCTGAAGCACAGTCATCATTATTCTCACAAGCAATGACTAAAGGTGGAATAATTGGTAGAGGAGGTGGTCTTGGACTAGTTGGTTCTGGTGGTCTTGTTGTTGACAGTTCAGCTAGAGGTGGAGGAGCAGGAGATGAGAGACCTGATGTTGGTATTACTGGTTCACCAGGCGGTAGGACTGTAGTACCTGCCATTGGACTGTGGGTAAGTGGAATCTCAGTAGAAAGAGCCATGCACTTGCGTGTTGGATTGCCGGTTGTGCCTGGTGGACATACACAAGTGGGTCTGTGCTCCACAGTCTTACAGTCAGCAGCCTCACCACAAAGGCCAGGATGGCACATATCCAGGCACAGGCGATTGATGCAACTGTTTTCTCCCGGACATTCATCAGTACTTTCACAACCTACGGCATTTGGTGGAGCAGCTGGTATTGGAGGAGGCAATATAACAGGAGGTTCTGTTGTTACACGTATTGGAGTTTCAACTAAAGGTAATGGTGGTGGTGTACTTGGACCAATAATTGGTTGGATAGGTTTTTCTATATCTAGAGTAATGTCTGCAATGGGACGCTCTGTAATAATGACAGGGCTTTCAGTTGAAACAGCTTTGCAACCTTCTTGTGGGTTTCCCGTTGTTCCAGGTTGACAAAGACACACTGGTCGGTGATCTACAGTTTTACAATCAGCTTCTTCACCACAAACCCCAAGACTACAAACATTATAACACATCATGTTTAAGCATGAATTGTCCATGTCACAGTCATCATTGTTCTCACAAGCAACAGGTACTAGAGGAACTATCACAGGTGGAGGAGGACGTGTGACAGGTGGTTCTGTTGGTGGACGTTTTGGCTCCTCTACCAGTGGAGGAAGTCCTGGGGCTGTGGGACCAGTTATTGGATGGATGGGTGTCTCCTCTGCAGGAGGCCTGTCTCCAACAATTGGAGGACGGACTGGAACTAGATCATCCACAGCAAGAGCTGAGCACTTGACATTTGGATTGCCTGTGGTTCCTACTGGACAGGTGCAAGTGGGACGGTGTCCAACTGTCTGACAGTCTGCATTTTCTCCACAAAAACCAGGATGACAAATGTCAAAACAGTATTTGTTAACACAGGAATTATCGAATGGACACTCGTCAGAACTTTCACATCCTACAGGAAGGGGACCAGGTGTGGGTGGTGGTGGTGGCAATGTCACTGGAGGTAGTGTGGGTCTTGGACGTGGGTGTTCAACCAGTGGTGGTGCACCAGGACTTGTTGGTCCAGTTATTGGATGTACTGGGTCCCCAGGCTGGGTTGGCATAATTTCGGCAATGGGAGGCTGTGGACTTATAGATGTTTCTGCGAGTAGAGAGAAACAGTTATGTAAAGGATCTCCTGTAGTTCCTGGAGGACAGCTACAGACTGGGCTATGACTGCCAATTTTACACTCTGCATGATCTCCACAAACTCCCAGACTACACACATCATAACAGAGGTTGTTGATGCAAGAATTGTCTGAAGCACAGTCATCATTATTCTCACAAGCAATGACAAGTGGTGGAATAACTGGAGGTGGTGGTGGTCTTGGAACAGGTGGCTCTGGGGTTGTCGAAATTGGCAGTTCAGCTAGTGGTGGAGGAACAGGAGACGTGAAATGAGAAGTTGGTATTACTGGCTCACCAGGTGGTAAGATTGTAGTACCTGCCACTGGACTGTAAGTAACAGGTATCTCAGTAGCAAGAGCCATGCACCTGTGTGTCGGATTCCCTGTTGTGCCTGGTGGACATACACAGGTGGGTCGGTGACCCATAGTCTTGCAATCAGCAGCCTCCCCACAAAAGCCGGGGTGACATACATCTAGGCAGAGCTGATTGATGCAGCTGTTTTCTACTGGACAGTCATCACTGCTAACACAACCTACAGCATTTGGTGGAGCAGTTGGCACTACAGGAGGCAGTGGAACAGGAGGTTCTGTAGTTACAAGTACTGGAGCTTCAGCTAGTGGTGATTGTGTTTGTGTAGTTGGACCAGCTACAGGGTGGATAGGTGTTTCTCTATCTAAAGTTATGTCAGCAACAGGAGGCTGTACAATAATATGAGGTTTTTCTGTTGCTATGGCTATGCATCCTTCTTGTGGATTTCCTGTTGTTCCCAGCTGACAAAGACACACTGGTCTGTGATGTACAGTTTTACAATCAGCTTTTTCACCACAAACCCCGAGGCTGCAGACATCATAACACATCATGTTTAAGCATGAATTGTCCATGTCACAGTCGTCATTATTCTCACAAGCAACAGGTGCTAGAGGAACTATGAGAGGTGGAGGAGGTCGTGTGACAGTTGGTTCTGTAGGTGGGCGTTTTGGCTCCTCAGCCAGTGGAGGAAGTCCTGGGGCTGTGGGACCTGTGACTGGATGGATGGTTATCTCTTCTGCAGGAGGCCTGTCTCCAAGAACTGGAGGGAGTGGAATTGGTGTATCAACAGCAAGAGCTGAGCACTTGATATTAGGATTTCCTGTGGTTCCCACTGGACAGGTGCAAGTGGGACGGTGTTCGACAGTCTGACAGTCCGCATTTTCTCCACAAAACCCAGGGTGACAGATGTCAAAACAGAGTTTGTTGACACAGGAGTTGTCGAAGGGACACTCATCTGCACTTTCACATCCCACAGGCAGAGGACCAGGTGTGGGTGGTGGTGGTGGCAAGGTCACTGGTGGCAGTGTTGGTTTGGGACTTGGGTGTTCAGCTAGTGGTGGCATAGTTTTTTCTGTTGGTCCTGGAACTGGATGTATATCATCTATTTCTTTTGATGCTAGTGTCTGTGTTATTGGAGGGAAGGTAGTTATTTTCTCTGTCAACAAAGCTATGCATTTTCGAGTGGCATCTCCAGTGGTTCCTGGTGGACATGTACAAATTGGCCGATGTGTTGTAACCCTACATTCAGCGTCTTCTCCACATATGCCCAATGAACACACATCATAGCAAAGTTTGTTGTAGCATGTATTATCCATGCTACAATCATCATTGTTCTCACATGCCACAGTAATTGGGGGAATGATTGGTGCAAAGTGTATCTGTTCCAACAGATGCTGTGGTGGTGGCCTAGTGGGTGGCTCTTCAGCTATTGGAGGAGGGTGTGTGTGTGAGGGACCAGTAATGGGGTGGACTACTGATGGTGGTATATCGGGATGCACCTCACTTAATGGCGGTCTTAGTGTATGAGGTTCTTCAACCAATAATGCAGTGCATTTTATAGTTGGATTTCCAGATGTTCCCGGAGGGCATACACACGTTGGCCGATTTGCTAAAGTCTGACAATGAGCTGTGTCTGCACACAGTGTTGGGCTGCATACATCTCCACACAAGCGATTTATACAGGTTGCATCAAAGGGACATTGGTCATTGCTGGCACATCCAACCTTCACAGGTGCCGGCATCTGGTGTAGAGGTATGAGCTGTTTGTAGGGTTTCTCTGGAGCTCTGGTGGTGGAGGCAGCAGCCATAGGAGGTGGCAAAGTCTGAACCATGCCTTCCACAGGATGAATGGGGTCGTCTGGTGAAGGATGCTGAGTTTGTGCAACAGGACCAAGTGTGGTGGGTGGAGCTTTTGTTGCAACAGCCATGCACTTTAAAAATGGATCACCTGTTGTCCCTGGTGGACAAGAGCACTTGGGCCTGCTGCTAACCATTGTACAATCTGCATTGCTTCCACAGTAACCTTGGTGACATACATCTACACAAAGTCTATTAATGCATGTGTTACTATATGGGCAGTCATCTGTGCTCTCACACCCAACAGTGATTGGAGGTGAAGTAGTTAGGAAAGGTGGGGCTGGTCTAGGAGTTAGTGGTCTCTTGCGCTCCGTAGTGGGATATTCGACTAGAGGTCGCTGGGTGGTGGTGGTCAGGGCAATGGGTGTATGCTGGGACACACTTGGTATGAGTGGCCTCTCAACTATTGGTGGAAGGCGGTCACACACATACCCAGAGCCAGTGAAACCTAGGATGCAGGTGCACACAGGAAAGTGTGCCAGTGTCTCACACCTTGCAAAAGGAGAGCAAGGATTATGTAGAATGCATGGACTGACACACTCACGCTGGGCACACGCTTTGTTGGTGGGACAGTCTTGATCAGTGAGGCAGTCTGGTGGGGAAGTGGCTGCAATTGGCTCTTTGCACTCTATGTATGGGTTGCCAACAAGTCCTGGTTGACAGTAACATGTGGGTTTGTGGCTGATGCCACGACACAGTGAGTTGTGACTACGACATGGATTGGTAACACTGCAAACTAGAACACAGTCAAAGTTGTGGCACATCTTGTCATCGTCACATTCAAAGTCTCTAGTGCATTCTATGTCAACTTCGTGGCTCAGAGGCAGAGTAGCCACACCAGGTCTGACAGTCGTCCGAGTCGGAAATACGGCAATTGGGGAAGGGGTAGTTGTGGTGGAAAGCACACAATAATAACCATTGCCTACATAACCCAGGATGCATGTGCAGTGTGGTAAGTGAGCAACAACTGTACATTCAGCTAGGTGTGAGCATGGATTAGCCACACCACATGGACTAACACACCGACGCTCAGCACAAGCCTTGTCCTGTGCACAGTCGATGTCAGCCAGACATTCAGGTCTGGGTGTGGTTGTGGTTGGGAAGCAGCGAATGATTGGGTTTCCTTGGAATCCTGGGGGGCATTTGCAGACTGGCCGGTGTTGGATGACAGTACAGTCGGCACCTGTAGCGCATGGGTGTGTGGCAACGCATGGATCCACACACCTTTCGTTGATGCAGCTCCGGGAGGGGGAACAGTGTGAGTTAGACTTACACTCAGTGGGTGGGAGTGGGGGAGAGGCTGGAGTAGTTGGAGGATGGAAGGCTTGGGATGCAGTGGGTGAGGGGAAGTCTACAAGCGGGAAAGGAGTGGTGGTAGGGGAACACCCTCGCTCGGGGTCGCCTGTGTACCCTTGGAGACAATAGCATATAGGAACATTGTTAGTAACTCGACATTCAGTGTTAAAGCCGCATGCACTCGGGGAGCATTTGATGGGCTTCGCTGATGCTGAAAAAGTTATAGATCATGCAGTTAGCACATGCAATAGATAAACTTTAAAGTTTGTACATTATGCTACATGCTTTACACTTCAACAATTTCTGAATGCAAATACAACTTGAAATAGAAACTAGAGGGACATGCTAGCGGGAGGACAGATATGCCATGCAGAATGACATGCTCCTTTAAATAACATCTCATGCTCATTGTATGTATTTCATGCTTCATCTCAACATATAACAACATTGCTATTTGGCTATCGTGCAAAAGATCAAAATCATAACATGACAGAAAAATACAGATTCATCAAGCAGGCCCAAAGCAGGTGGTGATGGGTACTTACCAAGAAGACACTCTATGTATGGGTTGCCCTTGTATGCCCGAGGACAAGAGCACATGGCCCTGTGGTTGATGACATCACAGAGAGCATTGACTCCACAGCTGCCATCCTGACAGGGGTCCCGACACTTTTGGTTGACACAGGCAAGGTACTTGGGACAGTCTGAGTTGATGGTACACTCTGGTCGACACTCAACGTATGGGTTGCCAATGTAGCCAGGGTAGCAAGAACACTTGGCAAGAGCATCCACCACAGCACAGTTGGCATTGGGGCCACACGGGGTAGGGTTGCATGGATCTTTGGGCACCACTACATGAACAAAACATAACAGCATATATTTCTTTGATAACAAATACAAAATGAACATGCAACACACACACACACACACACATATATACAGTGGACCCCTGCCTTATGAACGCATCGTGTTATGTTAAATCCGCCATATGAAGCATTTGAACACAAAAATTTTGCCTCGCCTCACGATAAAAAACTCGCCTTATATGATTCATCCAGGACACGTCCCACGTGTGGCCTCAGCGCCAGTGTTTACAAGCCAGCCAGTGCGGTCGCATATACGCATACATTCAGTACATTTCACATTATCTCAGTGTTTTTAGTGCCTATAACTGCAAAATAAGTTACCATGGACCCCAAGAAAGCTTCTAGTGCCATCCCTGTGGTAAAAAGAGCGAGAATTAGTATGGAATTCAAAAAAGAGATTAAGGAAATGTGTGCAAAGTGGGTTGAACTGCAAACCTTTACGGATGAAAATCACCCTGACACAGCTACTGCAAGCCGTGTTGGCAACCTGTACAATGACAATGTTATGGCCCATTTTAGGTAAGTCTTAAAGGAACGGGAGGTACAGAGCTCTATGGACAGATTTGTTGTGCGACAGAGGTTCAGTGACTCTCAAGCTGGTCCTAGTGGCATTAAAAGAAGAAGGGAAGTAACCCCGGAAAAGGACTTGCTATCTCAAGTCCTAATGGAAGGAGATTCCCCTTCTAAACAATAACTTCCACACTCTCTCCTCTTCCCATCAAATCAATCATCACCAGATCTTCAATAAAGGTAAGTGTCATGTATTCTATTCTTAGAGGAATAGTAACTGTGCATGTCTTCTTCAGTTTGTGTGTATTAAAATTAATATTTCACGTGGTAAATTTTTTTTTCATACTTTGGGGTGTCAGGAACGGATTAATTTGATTTCCATTATTTCTTCTTCTTCTTCTTTCAATGTACCAGCCGTATCCCACTGAGGTGGGGTGGCCCAAAAGAAAAAACTGAAGTTTCTCCTTTTAAATTTAGTAATATATACAGGAGAAGGGGTTACTAGCCCCTTGCTCCCGGCATTTTAGTCGCCTCTTACGACAAGCATGGCTTACAGAGGAAGAATTCTGTTCCACTTCCCCATGGAGATAAGAGGAAATAAACAAGAACAAGAATTAGAAAGAAAATAGAAGAAAACCCAGAGGGGTGTGTATATATATGCTTGTACATGTATGTGTAGTGTGACCTAAGTGTAAGTAGAAGTAGCAAGACTTACCTGTAATCTTGCATATTTATGAGACAGACAAAAGACACCAGCAACCCTACCATCATGTAAAACGATTACAGGCTTTCGTTTTACACTCACTTGGCAGGACGGTAGTACCTCCCTGGGCGGTTGCTGTCTTATGGGGAAAATTAATTCGGCTAACGATAATTCCGGCGTACGTTGAGCTCTCAGGATTAATATTGTAAGGTGGGGGTCCACTGTACATTTTATATTTATATAGTATATATATATTTATATATTTATATAGTATATATATATATATTTATATACATACACACACAAAGAAGGGAATGTATGAAAGTATAGTAGTACCAACACTCTTATATGGGTGTGAAGCTTGGGTGGTAAATGCAGCAGCGAGGAGACGGTTGGAGGCAGCGGAGATGTCCTGTTTAAGGGCAATGTGTGGTGTAAATATTATGCAGAAAATTCGGAGTGTGGAAATTAGGAGAAGGTGTGGAGTTAATAAAAGTATTAGTCAGAGGGCAGAAGAGGGGTTGTTGAGGTGGTTTGGTCATTTAGAGAGAATGGATCACAGTAGAATGACATGGAAAGCATATAAATCTATAGGGGAAGGAAGGCGGGGTAGGGGTCGTCCTCGAAAGGGTTGGAGAGAGGGGGTAAAGGAGGTTTTGTGGGTAAGGGGCTTGGACTTCCAGCAAGCGTGCGTGAGCGGGTTAGATAGGAGTGAATGGAGACGAATGGTACTTGGGACCTGACGATCTGTTGGAGTGTGAGCAGGGTAATATTTAGTGAAGGGATTCAGGGAAACCGGTTATTTTCATATAGTCGGACTTGAGTCCTGGAAATGGGAAGTACAATGCCTGCACTTTAAAGGAGGGGTTTGGGATATTGGCAGTTTGGAGGGATATGTTGTGTATCTTTATATGTTTATGCTTCTAGACTGTTGTATTCTGAGCACCTCTGCAAAAACAGTGATAATGTGCGAGTGTGGTGAAAGTGTTGAATGATGATGAAAGTATTTTCTTTTTGGGGATTTTCTTTCTTTTTTGGGTCACCCTGCCTCGGTGGGAGACGGCCGACTTGTTGAAAAAAAAAAAAAAAAAAAAAATATATATATATATATATATATATATATATCTTCTTTCAACATACCAGCCGTATCCCACCGAGGCGGGGTGGCCCAAAAGAAAAAACTAAAGTTTCTCTTTTTAAATTTAGTAATATATACAGGAGAAGGGGTTACTAGCCCCTTGCTCCCGGCATTTTAGTCGCCTCTTACAACACGCATGGCTTACGGAGGAAGAATTCTGTTCCACTTCCCCATGGAGGATATATATATATATATATATATATATATATATATATATATATATATATATATATATATATATATATATATATATATATATATATATGCAATAAGATCACAGTAAACAGGTGATTTCAAAATATGCAAAACAACCACTCTGGCTTGGACTTTCTCTATTCTTTCAGAGTGGTTGTTTTGCATATAGGGATGCATATATATATATATATATATATATATCTATATATATATATATATATATCTATATATTGCAGGTGTATGGTGTAGGAGGTAGGTTACTGAAAGCAGTGAAGAGTTTTTATGAGGATAGTGAGGTTGAAGTTAGAGTACATAGGAAAGAGGGAAATTATTTCCCAGTAAAAGTAGGCCTTAGACAAGGATGTGTGATGTCACCGTGGTGGTTTAATATATTTATAGATGGGGTTGTAAGAGAAGTAAATGCGAGGGTCTTGACAAGAGGCGTGGAGTTAAAAGATAAAGAATCACACATAAAGTGGGAGTTGTCACAGCTGCTCTTTGCTGATGACACTGTGCTCTTGGGAGATTTTGAAGAGAAGTTGCAGAGATTGGTGAATGAATTTGGTAGGGTGTGCAAAAGAAGAAAATTAAAAGTGAATACAGGAAAGAGTAAGGTTATGAGGATAACGAAAATATTAGGTGATGAAAGATTGGATATCAGATTGGAGGGAGAGAGTATGGAGGAGGTGAATGTATTCAGATATTTGGGAGTGGACGTGTCAGCGGATGGGTCTATGAAGGATGAGGTGAATCATAGAATTGATGAGGGGAAAAGGGTGAGTGGTGCACTTAGGAGTCTGTGGAGACAAAGAACTTTGTCCTTGGAGGCAAAGAGGGGAATGTATGAGAGTATAGTTTTACCAACACTCTTATATGGGTGTGAAGCATGGGTGATGAATGTTGCAGCGAGGAGAAGGCTGGAGGCAGTGGAGATGTCATGTCTGAGGGCAATGTGTGGTGTGAATATAATGAAGAGAATTCGTAGTTTGGAAGTTAGGAGGAGGTGCGGGATTACCAAAACTGTTGTCCAGAGGGCTGAGGAAGGGTTGTTGAGGTGGTTCGGACATGTAGAGAGAATGGAGCGAAACAGAATGACTTCAAGAGTGTATCAGTCTGTAGTGGAAGGAAGGCGGGGTAGGGGTCGGCCTAGGAAAGGTTGGAGGGAGGGGGTAAAGGAGGTTTTGTGTGCGAGGGGCTTGGACTTCCAGGAGGCGTGCATGAGCGTGTTTGATAGGAGTGAATTGAGACGAATGGTTTTTAATACTTGACGTGCTGTTGGAGTGTGAGCAAAGTAACATTTATGAAGGGGTTCAGGGAAACCGGCAGGCCGGACTTGAGTCCTGGAGATGGGAAGTACAGTGCCTGCACTCTGAAGGAGGGGTGTTAATGTTGCAGTTTAAAAACTGTAGTGTAAAGCACCCTTCTGGCAAGACAGTGATGGAGTGAATGATGGTGAAAGTTTTTCTTTTTCGGGCCACCCTGCCTTGGTGGGAATCGGCCAGTGTGTTAATAAAAAATTAATAAAATAATAATAATAATAATAATAATAATAATAATAATAATAATAATAATAATAATAATAATAATAATAATTAATATATATATATATATATATATATATATATATATATATATATATATATATATATATATATATATATATATTTACCCCCCCCAGTTAGGGTAAGATAAAAACAGCTCTTGGAGGATAGATGGGCTAATGAGAGCATAGGAAATGGAGTCGAAGACGTATAGGGTAGGTTTAAAAATGTAGTGTTAGTGTTCAGCAGAAGTTTGTGGTTACAGGAAAGTGGGTGCGGGAGGGAAGAGGAGCGATTGGTGGAATGATGATGTAAAGAGAGTAGTAAGGGAGAAAAAGTTAGCATATGAGAAGTTTTTACAAAGTAGAAGTGATGCAAGGAGGGAAGAGTATATGGAGAAAAAGAGAGAGGTTAAGAAGTGATCAAGGTCCCAGGACCGAAACGTTTTCTAATAAATATGTTATAGTGTTTGCTTACGTGTCTTTCTAAACCAACATCAGAGCTTATTTCTTGGGTAGCATTGAAAATTGGGTAGGTCAAATGTTTGTTAGTGGGATGAATTGTAAAGGACCTGCCTAGTATGGGCCAACAGGCCTGCTGCAGTGTTCCTCCTTTCTTATGTTCTTATGTTCTTAAAAAGAAAGCAAATGAGAGAGTGGGTGAGATGTTATCAACAAATTTTGTTGAAAATAAGAAAAAGTTATGGAGAGAGATTAATAAGCTGAGGAAGCTTAGGGAACAAATGGATTTGACAGTTTAAAATAGGAGAAGAAAGTTATTAAATGAAGAGTTAGAGGTATCAGGAAGATGGATGGAATATTTTGAGGAATTGTTAAATGTTGATGAAGATAGGGAAGCTGTGATTTCGTGTATAGGGCAAGGAGGAATAACATCTTGTAGGAGTGAGGAAGAGCCAGTTGTGAGTGTGGGGGAAGTTCGTGAGGCAGTAGGTAGAATGAAAGGGGGTAAGGCAGCTGGGATTGATGGGATAAAGATAGAAATGTTAAAGGCAGGAGGGGATATAGCTTTGGAGTGGTTGGTGCTGTTATTTAATAAATGTATGGAAGAGGGTAAGGTACCTAGGGACTGGCAGAGAGCATGCATAGTTCCTTTGTATAAAGGCAAAGGGGATAAAAGAGAGTGCAAAAATTATAGGGGAATAAGTCTGTTGAGTATACCTGGTAAAGTGTATGGTAGAGTTATTATTGAGAGAATTAAAAGTAAGACAGAGAGTAGGATAGCAGATGAACAAGGAGGCTTTAGGAAGGGTAGGGGGTGTGTAGACCAAGTTTTTACAGTGAAACATATAGGTGAACAGTATTTAGATAAGGGTAAAGAGGTTTTTGTGGCATTTATGGATTTAGAAAAGGCATATGACAGGGTGGATAGGGAGGCAATGTGGCAGATGTTGCAAGTGTATGTTATAGGAGGTAGGTTACTGAAAGCAGTGAAGAGTTTTTACGAGGATAGTGAGGCTCTGGTTAGAGTATGTAGGATAGAGGGAGATTATTTCCCAGTAAAAGTAACCCTTAGACAAGGATGTGTGATGTCACCATGGTTGTTCAATATATTTATAGATGGGGTTGTAAGAGAAGTGAATGCTAGGGTCTTGGCAAGATGTGTGAAGTTAAAAGATAAAGAATCAAACACAAAGTGGGAGTTGTCACAGTTGGTCTTTGCTGATGACACAGTGCTTTTGGGAGATTCTGAAGAGAAGTTCCAGAGGTTGGTGGATGAATTTGGTAGGGTATGTAAAAGAAGAAAATTAAAAGTGAATATAGGAAAAAGTAAGGTTATGAGGATAAAAAAGATTAGGTGACAATAGACTGGATATCAGATTTGAGGGAAAGAGTATGGAGAAGGTGAATGTATTCAGATATTTGGGAGTGGACGTGTTAGCATATGGGTCTATGAAGGATGAGGTGAATCACAGAATTGATGAGGGGAAAAAAGTGAGTGGTGCATTTAGGAGTCTGTGGAGACAAAGAATGCATGAGAGTATAGGTTGTACCAACACTCATGTATGGGTGTGAAGCATGGGTGATGAATGTTGCAATGAGGAAAAGGCTGGAGGCAGTGGACATATCATGTCTGAGGGAAATGTGTGGTGTGAATATAATGCAGAGAATTTTTAGTTTGGAAATTAGGAGAGGGTGTGGGATTACCAAAACTATTATCCAGAGGGCTGAGGAGGGGTTGTTGAGGTAGTTTGGTCATGTAGAGAGAATGGAACAAAACAAAATGACTTCAAGAGTGTATAAATCTGTAGTGGAGGGAAGGCGGGGTAGGGGTCAGCCTAGGAAGGGTTGGAAGGAGGGGGTAAAGGAGGTTTTGTGTGCGAGGGGCTTGGACTTCCAGCAAGCGTGCATGAGCGTATTTGATAGAAGTGAATGGAGACAAATGGTTTTTAGTACTTGACGTGCTGTTGGAGTGTGAGCAAAGTAACATTTATGAAGGGATTCAGGGAAACTGGCAGGCCGGACTTGAGTCCTGGAGATGGGAAGTACAGTGTCTGCACTCTGAAGGAGGGGTGTAAAAGTTGCAGTTTTATAACTGTAGTGTAAAGCACCCTTCTGGCAAGACAGTGATGGAGTGAATGATGATGAAAGTTTTTCTTTTTCGGGCCACCCTGCCTTGGTGGGAATCGGCCGATGTGTTAATAAAAAAAATATATGTATATATATCTATCCACCTTTTTTCCTTTGTCTATTCTATGGTTCTCATCTTTCGTAGACACATCTGCTGACATGTCCACCTTTAAATATCTGCACACATTCATCTCTTCCATACAGCTTCCCTCCAGTCTATCATTACTTATAATTTTTTGTTACCCTCATCACTTTGCTCTTTTTAATTCTGACTTTGAATTTCCTTCCTTTCCTGCTTTCTCAAGTTCTTCCACTAACCTTTGCAATATGTCTTCAGAATCCCCTAAAAGAAGTACCATCTCACTTTGTATCAGGCATCTTTTAATCGCCTAGCTCTTCCTGACACCCTAGCAGTCACTTTCACAACATCATCTATAAACATTTTAAAAAACCAGTGACATATCTCCGTCTAAGGCCTACTTTCACTGGGAAATATTTGCCCCTCCCTCCATGCCCTAACCTGACCTTTGCTCTCTACATAAAAACTCTTGACTGTTTTTAATAACTTACTTCCTACTCCATACATTTGCAACATATACCACATGACTTCCCTATCCACCTTATCATATGCCTTTCCTAAATCCATAAGTGCAACAGCCTCTGGCTAAAGAAAAATATGTATGTTTCTCTTCTTAACCATTTATCAGTTGTCCTAGCCATGTGGTTTCTCACTTTTCACCATTAATTGTTTAAGACACTTTAATCCAAGTCCATCATAAATGTTATTTTGCTCATACTCCAACAGCATGTCAAATCTCAAAAATCACTTGTCTATCTTCACTGTGATCCAACACCTCACACACGCCTGCTGGATGCTCTATCTCCTAAACATTCAAAACTTCCTTCACATCTTCCCTACA
The DNA here is from genome assembly GCF_038502225.1 of Cherax quadricarinatus. Lineage (NCBI taxonomy): Eukaryota > Metazoa > Arthropoda > Malacostraca > Decapoda > Parastacidae > Cherax > Cherax quadricarinatus. The sequence goes on from NC_091335.1 coordinate 1,975,066, forward strand.
GTCCTTCCTACATCCCCATCCATCCTGACTTTCTTCACCTTCTTGGGCCACTTCTGCTCCATTCCTTGTAAATGACCAGCCCATCCAAACCAACTCCTCATAATATTTATGAATGGGAAGTTATTAATGCGAAAACACCTAAAATAATATTTTGCAAGTAGATGTTGTCAAGGAAACTTGAAGCAGGGCAGAGGAATGTGATTACCTGGCTTGGGACGACACGCATGGAGCGGGTCTCCAGTGTACCCGTCAGGACAGTTACACAGTGGGTTGTGACTGACCACAGAACACAGTGCCTCACTCCCACACACTCCCACACATGGGTCCACACACTTAGTGTTGATGCACGCCTTGCTCAGAGGACAGTCCGAGTTGATGGTACATTCGGGTCTACAGCCCAAGTCAGGGTTGCCAATGTAATCTGGTAGACAGGAGCAGACAGCTCTGTCAGCCACTACATGACAGTTGGTGTAGGGGCCACATGGTGTTGGGTTGCATGGATCACGAGGTCCTCTGACTGTAATATAGATAACCATTGTTACTAAGTCATTAAATTTAAAGAAAGGTTAGCACATGCTGTCACAACAAACAAACTCATGAATCTGCCATCACTGATGCTCCCATGTCTGAATAGTTACCTAACATCCACTATACAGAGAGCCAGTGTTACTTTAATAATAGTAATAATAATAATTATTTCTACAAGTACATGTACAAGGTATACAGACCATAGCTGACATCAATGACATACTACTAGCATTTCCCGCAAATTAGGTCAATTTTGTCCCAGGATGCGACCCACACCAGTCAACTAATACCCAGGTATCTATTTTACTGACAGGTGAACATGGACAGCAGGTGTCTTAAGGAAACATGTCCTAATGTTACCACCCATACAAGGTTAGCAGCAATGTTAGAGGAATAAATTAATATACTGGTTACATCTCATACTGATATAAATTATTATTATTATAATCAAAAAGAAGCGCTAAGCCACAAGGACTATACAGATACTGATATAAAGAATATGAATCTGAATAATAACAGCTAATAACTTGTGTATAACAGCTGATAACTTGTTTAACATGAGCCTGTCTGCTCTAGGCAGCTGGTAATGTGAAGTGAAAGGGTGATTTACTTGGCTCACACCGGGAGAAGGGGTGACTTACTTGGCTCATACTGGGAGAAGGGGTGACTTGCTTGGCTCATACCGGGAGAAGGGATGACTTACTTAGCTCACACCGGGAGAACCGGTAACTTACTGGGCTCACACCGGGAGGGGTGACTTACTTGGCTCACACCGGGAGAAGGGATCCCCGGTCATCGATCTTGGACAGGTGCACACAGGGTTGTGGTTGACCACTTCACAAATGGCATCAATGCCACAAGTACCAGGACAGGGATCTTTGCACTGCTGTTTGACGCAAGCTAGATACTGGGGACACTGAGAATTGATGATGCACTCTGGCCGGCACTGCTCATACGGGTTGCCAAAGTAGCCTGGCCTACAGGTACAGACTGCTCGTGTTCCTTTAATCCGGCACTCGGCATTAGCAGCACAGATTCCCTGGGCACATGGATCAGGTTCCTTGGATGGTGGTGGGGTTGTGACCACAGCTGCAACACACAAACATTTATTAGTATACAGGATAAGAGAGGGATGGGCCCACACCTGTGTGTAACACTAAGGTATCCAGGGATGAAGACATGTGGAGAATCTTACCAGGTGGGATACGGTTGCATCGGGCGAAAGGTTCTCCCGTGTATCCAGGAATGCAGGTACACACTGGTGAGTGATTGATGACACGGCACTCAGCGTTGGTGCCACACGCACCGGGACAAGGGTCTACACACTTCTGCCTGATACATGCCATCGAAGCTGAACAGTCACGGTTAACCACGCAAACTGGACGACAATTGGGCGGGGCACCGATAAAACCTGCACGGCAAGTGCACACAGGTCGGTCGCCCACCTCACGACAGTCAGCATTGGGGCCACATGCATCACACATCTCTCTCTCCTCAGATGAGTCCACGTCTAGAGGGAGCAAGTGTGTTATGTGAAGTCATGCAGTAGAAAATTGAAACTACTAAGATGTTGGTCATTATTGTATTAAAATAGTTAGCATGAAATATTATTAATATTAAGTCAAGAAACAGAGAAAGTGAAGAGATTGTCATACCCTCATGAGGAAAGCACCGCTGGTATGGGCTTCCTGAGTAACCTGGTGGACATGTGCATATAGGAATGTGGTTTGGCACTCTGCACTCTGCATTGATGCCACAAGTTCCAGGACATGGGTCAATACATCTGTCATTGACACATGCATGACCAGATTCACACTGTGAATCTGCAGAGCAGGTGGGTCGGCAAGCAATGTTGGGGTCACCGAAGTACCCAGAGAGACACTCGCAAACTGGCTGGTCATCCTCCTCGTGACACTCAGCCAGCTGGCCACAGGGAGAAGGGTCGCAGGGGCCACCGGCCACAGGGGAAGCTGGGGTGGAGGTCACTGCTGCAGGGGTACAGGCCGGTCACCATACACATAACACCCAAGTGTAACATATATTTTGTGAGTATTGTACAGTACTATAAGATATATGAGGCAGCAGTTAAGTGAGGGATGTCATTCTTACATGTTGGGATGGGACTGCAGGCAATGTAGGCATCTCCTGTGAGATGCTGAGGGCACATGCATACAGGCTTGTGCATGATCACATGACACTCGGCCTGTGCACCACACACGCCCTTGCATGGGTCCACACATTTATTACGCTCACAAGCCTTGTTCCGTGCACAGTCAGAGTCCACAATGCACTCTGCTCGGCATTCAACATAAGGATTGCCGAACATGCCTGGTAAACAGGCACACTCAAAGTACTGGCCCTGTGGTGTGCAGACAGCACTCTGGGCACAGGGGTTAGGTGTGCAGGGTGAAGGGTGTGTGGTGATCTCCGGGGGTGGAGAGGAGGGGTGAGGGGTACTCACAATGATTGGTCTTGGGGTGGTCGCTGCAATAATCAAACTTAATGTTATACAACCATTGGAGCAACATGGAGCACAAATTCATGTAGATTCATTCTTATATTATTTTTCTTTCTTCAATTAGATGTGGTTCAAACAATGCAAGTGAGAGTGAACACACAGGGTGTCCAAGTGACAGTGGCAGTGATCAGCTGGGGGAACAAAGAAGTGATTGGCTGGGGTGGGAATCAGTCAGGTGTGGGAGTGAAACAATCCACTCACAAGATCACTCGTTGATGCACTAACTTGTATAAATGTGTTTTTATTACGCCATAATATGAACATAAAGCTACGGATATCAGATGACTGAATATATTCATGGCTGAACTATCCAGAACAGCAAAGTAATGTGTACAGTCTTGGACATCCCGTGTGAGAGCACTTGTTTAGGTTATGAGGTGAACATGGGACTTACTCTGGATCAACAAACACTGGATGTGAGGGTCTCCCTCATAACCCTGCGGACAGGAACACAGAGGGCTGTGGTTTACCACCTGGCACTGGGCCAAGCGACCACAGGTGCCCACACATGGGTCCACACATTTCTCGTTCACACACGCCAGGTACTTAGGACAGTCAGAGTTGGTTAGGCACTCAGGATGGCACTGAGGAGGAGCACCATAGTAACCAGCAAGGCATTCACACACTGGCCGTTGCTTCACTACTCGACAGCTGGAGAAAGGTCCGCAGGGATTTTGGAAGCAGGGGTCTGGGTGTGCTGGTACGGCTAATGGAACAGGTGAGACTATCATTAGCTTCAAGAAGTTACTCTGATATGTTGCTGCTAACACAAGCCTGAGGCACGTTGAAGCAGGGACACACAGGTGTGCCATCATATACAACAATGCCTTATAACTGGCACTGTGTGAACCATAGTTCCATAAGAATGCAGCAATTGTCTAGACAATGATTCTCCTGATTCTCAATGATACGGTATGACAGAAGGTCAATAATTCGTTCAACTAAGTACCAAAATAAGATAATTATGGTTATATAGAGTTAATATATAGAGTGTTACAGCCAGTAACACACAAGCGTTGTGTCTGCTTCAACAACCACACACTGGAAGCTGCACTCAGTGACCAGATGTTTATGTCGGTGAGGCAGGACCCAGCCCTCCTGTCTTCCCTATGAGAGGACAGGAGGGCTACCTCCCTCCCTCCCTTAAATGAGAAGATTGGGGGAAAGGGGGGATTTTTGAGTATGGGGGGAATTTTGAGCATGGAATTTTGTTGAGATGGGGGAGATTGTTGAAGGGAAGATTGTTGAGATGGGGGAGATTGTTGAGATGTGGAATTTTACATGTAAGATTGTTGAGAGGGAGATTTTGAGTATGGGAGATTGTTGAGTATGGAAGATTTTGAGCATGGAAGATTTTTGGGAGTATGGGGGAGATTTTTGAGTATGGGAAATTGTTAATGGGGAAGATTGTTGAGTATGTGGGAGATTGTTGAGATGTGGAGATTGTTGAGTATTGGGAGTTGTTGAGCATGGGGAAGATTGTTGAGTGGAGATTAAAAGGGGATTGTTGAGTATGTGGAGATTTTAATGGGAAGATTTTGAGGGGGAGATTTTTGGTAGGGGGAGATTGTTGAGATGTGAGATTGTTGAGGTGGAGTTTGTTGAATGGGGAATTTGAGATGTGGGAGATTGGGGAGTGTGTGGGTTTGAGAGGGGAGATTTTGACATGGGGAGTTTTGGTTGAGATGTGGAGATTGGGGCATGTGGGAGATTGAGATGGGGGATTGTTGAGCATGGGGTTTTTGGAGGTGGGGTTTTGAGATGTGGAGATTGTTGAGCGTGGATGTTGGAGGGGAGATTGTTGAGATGGGGGAGATTGTGACATGTGGGAGTGTTGAGGTGAGTGTTGAGTATGTGAGATTATACGGGGAGTTTGTTGGAGGGGGAGATTGTTGAGCATGTGAGATTGTTGAGCAGGGGATGTTAGATGGGGGAGATTTTGAGCAGGGGAGATTTTGAGATGGGATTGTTGAGATTTGGGAGATTTCGAGCATGGGAGATTTTGAGCATGGGGGGAGATTGTTGAGTATTTGGGAGTTGTGAGCATATGGGGGGTTGTTGACATGGGGAATTTTGATATGGGAGATTGTTGAGCATGGGGATTGTTGGCATGGGGGAGATTGTTGAGGGGGAGATTTTGGGAATGGGAGTTGTTGACATGGGGAGATTGTTGAATCCCTGAGTTTACCGGGGGTTTCCCACGCCCCCCCGGTTGGGGACCAGGCCCCCGGGGGATCAGCCCGATAAACCAGGCGTTGTCCCTTGCACGCAAAAACGTCGAGAACCCGGTGACGGGAACCCCTTTTAGGGCTTGCCCAGGCCAGTTTAAAGACGCCGGGGGTCTGTTTAACTTTTGCGGGCAGGGGCTCTGCCCCGAACATTGTGGCCTAAGGCAGTGACACCCCCGCCTTTGGGGGGGAGGGCACGTCGCCGTTTTTTGCTTCTAGTGAGGTTTTTCTTTGGAAGTTCGGCCCAGTCCCCGGGATTTTCCAGGTGAAAATCGTTTTCCCCCCTGCGTTCGGGGAATGGTTTGAAAAAAGGCCCAGAATTGAGGTTTTTTTATCCCCGATGGGCCGGAAAGCCTGACATTTTTGCGGAAATTTCCCCTGCCTAAAAGGGTGAAGGCAGAAAACCAGCCCAGATAGAACAAGTGCCCCCGAAGGGGCATCATGGGTTTGGGCCTCCTATTTTTGAAGGTTCTCAACCATCCGTCATTTACAGACGATTGAAAATTTTTGGTCCAAAGGGAGACCCTCCAATAACCCCCGGTCTTGAGTTGGGCCCCTTTTTTTGGGCCAGAATTTGTTTTGACCAGAAGAAACCCATGTTTACAATTCGAGAATTGAAATTTTTACTTGAACTTCATTTGTTTTTGCAGCCCACAAAAGTTTTGGTTGTTTCCGCTCCCCTTTGCAGGTTGAAAGGAAAGGGACGTCATGAGATTGGGTCATTGCAAAGGAAACCTGTGTGGCTAATCCTTTCATGTCGGATATGGGGAGGGGAACAAGATGGAGCTAGTAGTGCCTTTGGCAGAGCTTTAGTACGCCTCGGACTTTCTCTGGACGACTACCTCTGTGTTCGAGGGGGAAATTATAGACCATCGACCCCTTTTCCTGTTACCTTTTCCCCTTTTTGGGCTATTACATGGTCACATTTCGAAGGCTTTGAAAGTCGAAAAACCGGGATTCTTTTGTCTTCTGGGAAAGACCTTGTCGAGTGATCCAGTAGTTGAGACAGACAGGGGGGTTGTTCAAACCCCATGTTCCCCTGGGTTTTTAACTGATGGGTTTCTAGATGGGGGGTGATTTTGCTTTTTGGACCCTTTAAAAGTTTTTTTTGATAGGGATGTTAGTGCTATTGGTCTGTAGTTCTTTTGTTGCTTTACTCCCCCCTTGGGGTGGGGCTATGTCTGTTGTTTTAGAACAGGGCGCCCCCGTGTCCATGCTCCTCCCAGGATGGAAAGGCCGTGATAGGGGCTTTTGCAGTTCTTGATGAACACAGATTTCCCATGAGTCGGGCCCGGGGCGGGTGAGGGGAGTATTTTGCCTGTTGGTCATTTGGCGCGGATAACATCAGATGGGTTTTTGTTTAACAAATTTTTGGGGCTTTTCCAAAAAATTCTTTTTGATCTTCGACCTCAGTCGGGTTTGGGGCCTTGCAAAAAACTGGTATTTGGGATTATAGCTCCCTTTTCCCTGTTGTCATCGGGAGGACCCACTTGTTTGGTGGGGGCCCAAAACGGGACGTTGTTCTCGATTTTGAGGAAGAGAAGAAAATTTTTGGGTTTTCGATTTATTTATTTTTTAGTTTTTCCCCGATTCCTGACCCCTAAAGGATCTTTGTTGTTCGATGTTTATTTTCCGCCCATTTCCCCCTGCGATTTCTGATTTTTGACCTTTTTTTGCCGCTCTGTTATTTTTTTCCTGCCTGTAAAGGAGCGCCTGTTCTTTCTATTTTACATCTACTTCTTTTCTTAGAGGAATAAGCCGTATAAAATAGTGCCAGAGTTAATCTTTTCAGGATAATTTTGGGGTCTGTGTTGTTAGTATATCTTCCCAGTTTATATCGGTTGGGACTTGGTTTATTTTCCCACTTTATTTTTTTTTATTAAAGGAATTTGTGAATGCCCTCGTGACTAGTCTCTTTTTGTCGGTCGGGGGCCCACGAAACATGTCGAACCCCAATTATGTTGACTGAGTATATTGTTTTGATATGGTGACATTTCATCAGATCACTTGTTAGTAAGATGAGGTCTAGTTTTTTCCAGTCTAGTAGGCTCTTTATTTGCGGTTTAAATTGAATTTGTGCAAAATTTAAAAGCTCGTGAGTGTGAGTTTATAGAGCTGCCTCGGTGTTATTACCAACAAAATTTCATTTTCCCTCTTTTAGGTGCCTTGTGAAATCCCCGGGAGCAAGATGTTGGGAGGAGCGGGAAGATTTTCCGACAGTGGTCAATTTTAACAGCTGTTCCGGAAATTTCGGGATGTTGCATCCGGGCTTGTAAAACCCCCACAATGACTGGGTTTTTGGGTTCCCGCCCTTTTACTCAAAACTTCCACACGTCATTTGGGCTTCAGTTCTGTGCAAACAAGTGACTCTGCAATGCGGCCAACCCCCCTGTTCACCTGTCACATCTTTATAGGTTGAACCTGGGATCCATATTTCGTTTCCAAGGATCCTTTTTTTGGGTCTCAGTAAAAGCCCGAACATTCCCTTTTTCCTCTGCAAGCAGCCCCGGATGAAAGGTTTTTTGTTGTTTATTGCTGGCGACCCGTATATTTGAAAAGAAGAATGTTATGGACGGGGGTTTATTTTTGGTTGGGGGTTTTTTTTTCCGGCATTAGTATCTGTATCTGTTGGTTTGGATGGGGGCCCATCGACTGGGGTTTCCCCTCGGGAATACGGGAGGTGTACGATTTCGCCATTTCCGCCAGTTTTTTCCTTCCGGCCTAAAAACCTCTCCTCTTATTGTGGCCCCCAGGTTTTCCCATGGCCTGATGTTTTGTATTTTTTTTGCCCCCCTTTAGATGGTTGCCGGAATTTAAGTTATAGCACAGTTTTTCCTGTACTGAAGGGTACAATTTCGGGGTGAAAAAGCTTCGGGAAAGGGGTTTTTGCATTTTCCTTTTGGTCAAAGGGGCATGACTTTTTCTAGGTGGCATAATTATGCCCCATCTTTTTTCCAGTTTTCATGCCAGCAGATCCCAAATTCATAGTATGTGACAGGCTTGGTTTCCTTTCCCTTTGGGTTTGTGACTGTTTTCCCCTGTTGGTGCATTTTCCCCTGTCTTTTCCTATCCCCCCTAGCACCAAAATGGAGCCCCACCGTGTTTTGGTAATTTATCCTCACATTTATTGGAGTCCTCTTGTTTGCTTTTTCCCCGGGGTATTTTTGGGTTTCAAATTTTGGTTTTTTCTTATCTTTTCTACACTTGTTTCCTACTATGGCCCTGTCCCATGAGGCATTTATATGTATTCCTTTCTATAATTCCGATACCTGGGCAAATCTCCAGCTTCCCAATTGTCTACCGGGGCAGATTCCCTTCACCCTTTCCCGTCTCCCAGGACAGCATCCAGCTTCCCATTTGTCTCCGGACAGTATCTCCTTTACCATTTCTGTCTCCCAGGGCAGCACCTCCAGCTTCACCATTACTGTCTCCCCCGGGCAGCACCTCCCCTTCACCCTTACTGTCTCCCAGGGCAGCACTATCAGCCCACATTTTCTGACTACCCGGGCATCACCTCCAGCCTTACAGTTTTGGGTACATGGCCCGTATCAAAAGGGGGACCATTCAGCCCGGACTTTTTATGCCCCCCCTGTTGAGAAAGCTTTCCCGGTTTTTTTGAAAACAGCTTTTATGTTATCCTCTTTAATACCCTTTTTTTATTTTAGTCCACAGATTTTTCCCCATTTGGGGATACCCCAAAACACTTTCTGTTTTAATACTGTTTAGCTAGTTCTGGGATATCGCCAAGGGGGTGACACAATTTATCCATGTGGAGCCCGTTTTTTTGACGACCACAGCCATTGGGGGTTTTTAATGTGGGAGTTGTAGTGGGGGGGGGAGATTGTTGAATGTGGGAGATTGTTGAGTGTGAGATTGTTAGTATGTGGAGATTTTTGAGATGTGGGAGATTGTTGAGCATTGAGATTGTTAGATGTGGGGGATTGTTGAGTATGGGAGATTGTTGGGAAGGGCATGTGAATTGTGGTTTTGGGGGGATTTTGGGGCATGTGGGAATTGGAGCATTGAGATTTTTGAGTATGGGAGATTAAACCAGGGGGAGGAAATGAGTGAGGGAGGTAGTGTGGATGGGGGAATGTGGTGTGGGGGGTATAGTATGGGTGGGAGTGAGTGGTGTGGGAGTGTTGGGGGGGGGTATGGAGAGTATAGTGTGGGTGGGGGAGGTAAAGGGGGGGAGAGGTAGGGGTTTTGGGGGGGAAAAGGGGGGGGAGTGCAGTGGGGGGTATAGGGGAGAAAGGGGGGTGTAGGAGAGAAATGGTTTGGGGAGAATTGTGGTATGGGGGAGTATGTGGTGGGAGAGTAGTGGTGGGGAGAGAGTGTGGGGGTGGGGGACTGTAGTGTGGAAAGGGCTGTGGGTGGAAAATGCCAACAATACCACCAGTCCGATAAAATTCTTCTTTGCAAAAATACAGGGTCTGCCCAATAAACAAAAAATCCTTTTATCCGTGGATTTTGAGAGGCAAAGGGAAAAATTCATTTTTTACGAGACCCACATGGGGTCCTTGGGCAACGAAATATGGGTCCCAGGTTACAACCTATACAGATGTGACAATGAACAGGCAAAAAGGGGGGGCCCGTACATTGCAGAGCCCCCTTGTTTGCACAGAACTGTTTTAAAGCCCAAATGACGAGTGGAAGTTTTAGCAAAGGTCGAGAACCAAAAACCTAGCATTGTAGCTCAAGCCCCGGATGCAACATCCCAGCAATTCCAGGGAAAAGCTGTTAAAATTGACCACTGTCTGGAAAATCTTCCAGCCCCGCCCCCAAAATCTTGCCCTGGGGATTTCAACTTTAAAGGGACCTAAAAAGGAGGAATATAGCAAAAATTTTTGCATACACCAGGGGGCAGCTCATGAAAACTCACACTCAAGAGCTTTTAAATCTCTGCAAAACAATTTAAACCCGCAATAATAGACTACTAGACTGGGGAAAAACACTTTTGACCCCATCTTCACTAACAAGTGATCTGATAAAAAAGTCACCATATCAAAACAATATCTCAGATCACAAATAAAAGAGGGTTTAGACATGTATGTGGAGCCTGACCGACAAAATGAGACTAGTCACGAGGGGGCATTCACCCAAAATTTCCCTTTAAAAAAAAACAAAAGTGGGGAATAAAACCCAAACCAACGATATAAGCTAAAAAATTACTAACAAAAGACCCAAACTTATCCTAGAACAGTTAACTCGGGGGACCCCGATGATGCCAAGGCTTATTCTCTGAAAAAGGATGATTAAAAAAGAAAGAGACAGGGCCCTTTTCAGGCGGAAAAAGAATAAAGAGCGGCCAAAAATCAATATATCAGAAATCGCAGGAACACTGGTCAGAGAAAAGGCATCGAACGCTAAAAAAAACCCTTTTTTTTAGTCAGGGGTCGGGAAGAACTAAAAGCCATAAATGAAATGAAAAAACCAAAATATTTCTTTCCCCCTATGCCAAATCAAAATGAGAACAAGTCCCTATTGGGCCCCACTTTAAAAAAGATGGGTCCCACAGATGACAGCAAGGAAATGAACTACCAAGTCCCAATATGACCATTTTTAGCAAACCCCCAAAAAGACTGAGAGTCAAGATCAAAAGAATTTTTATGGAAACCCCAAAATTTGATTAAAAAAGTTTTTCATCTTTTTAACATTTGCGACGCCCCCCTTTTTTAAATGAAATGTTATTCCTTTTCTTCTTTCAATTATCACCTACCTTTTTTTTTCTCATAACCTATTTTCCGATTACCTTTTTTCTTTTGCCCTAAAAAAAATTTCATTCTCTTGAATTTCCCCGGAATGCATGAAAGGGGGTGTACCCCACTTGTGTGTGATTTTTTTTTACCCCCTTTTCCAAAATTTTCATTTCTTTTTCTTAAACCCCCTCATAAATATTTTAAAACCTTTTTACATCCCCATCCGGGGCCCTTTGACAAGGGGTGGGTTCACCGTGGGTTTTTTAATAATTTTTTAGATGGGGAAAAAATAAAAACGGGGCTTGGAAAGGCGTGGTTAAAAAATAAAAAATACAAAAAGGGGGGTTTCACGCTGCCTTGCCGATGTTTTTGGGAGATTCAAGAGAATTGCAGAGATTGGGGGGTGAATTAGGGGGTGCAAAAAAAAAAATTAAAGGGGAATCGGAAAAAAGGTTTTGAGGATAACAAAAGATTAGGGGATGAAAGATTGAAATGTTTGGGGGAAAGTATGGAGGGGGTAAGTTTTAAAATTTGGGAGGGGTGTGCGGATGGGGCTTGAAAGATGGGTGAACTAGAATTTATGAGGAAAAAAGGGGGGCCAAAAGGGGTCTGTGGAGAAAAGAACTTTGTCCTGGAGGGAAAGAGGGGAAAAGTTGAGGATAGTTTTTCCAACGCCTTTATGGGGGTGAAGGGGGATGAAAGTTGCAGCGGGGGAAGGCTGGAGGGGTGGAGATGTCAGTCTGAGGGGAATGTGTGGTGTGAAATAATGGAGAATTCGTAGTTTGGAAGTTGGGGGGAGGGGGGATTCCAAAACTGTTGTCCCGAGGGCTGAGGAAGGGTTTTTGAGGGGTTTTGGGCATGTAGAGAGAATGGGCGCAGAATGATTCAAAAGGTATCAGTCTTTGTGGAAGGAAGGCGGGTAGGGTGGGCCCAGGAAGGGTTGGAGGGGGGGGAAAGGAGGTTTTTTGGGGAGGGGGTTGGGTCCCGCAGGCATGCGTGAGCGTGTTTTAGGATGAATGGAGACAAATGGTTTTTTAAAACTTACGGGTGTTGGGGGTGACAAAGAACATTTTTTTAAGGGGTTAGGAAACCCCCAGGCCCGGGCTTTTAGTCCTGGGGATGGGGAAAACGGGCCCCCCTCAAGGGGGGGTGTTAATGTGCAGTTTAAAAAAAGTAGTGTAAACACCCCTGGCAAGACATGATGGAGTGAATGAGGGGAAATTTTTTTTGGGCCCCCTGCCTTGGTGGAATCCGGGGGGATAAAAAAAAAAAAAAATAAAACCCATCCCATGTTATCCTGACGCCAAATGACTTTGAACAGGCGATAAAGACATGCCCATGCACTGCCCCGGGCCAGACTCATGGAACCTGTGTTCATCAAGAACTGCAAGCCCATCAGAGCCTTTTTCCCTCCTATGGAGAGGGGGCATGGAAAGGGGTGTCCCCAGTTACTAAAACAAAGACATAGCCCCCCCCAAAGGGGGGAGAAAGAAAACAAAAAAACTAAGACCAAAACAACATCCCATATCATAAAAATCTTTTAAAGGGTCCTAAAAAGCAAGATCACCACCCCTCTAGAAACCCATCAGTTAACAACCCAGGGGCCCTTTTGAAATGCCCTGTCTTCCCCAACTACTGGGCACCGACAAGGTCCCCACTAAAGACAAAAAGTGAATTAATATACAACTTTTCAAAGCCCGAAAGGGAAAGGGTAATAGCCCCAAAAGGCAAAGGAAAAACAGGAAAAATTTGGTCGATGGTCTATAAATTTTCCCCACTAACGGGGAAACGAAGAATCACAAAAGCAAAATCCGAACCCGGTGAAACCTGTTAAAAGGGACAGACTGCCCCTCTTGTTCCCCATCCCCATTCCGACATAAAAGGATGTCGCCACGCATTTCTTTTGCGTGACACCGAATCTGCATGAAGTTTTCCTTTCAACATCAAAGGCCCAGGGCTCCCTCTTTTTTCCGGGAAAAAAATTGAAGTTCCATAAAATTTCAACTCGTTTGGGAAAAATGGGTTTAAAACTTCTCAAGTACAAAACTTTGGGGACAAAAAAAAAGCGAAACCCAAAATCAAAAACCTGGGGGATTATGTCGGGGATCTCACCCAAAGGCCCTCGATAATCCATCTGCTGAAAATGACGGATGGTAATGGGAAACCCTTCAAAAAAAGGGAGGCGCCCGTGACCCTCTTCGGTCATTGGGTTTTTCTGGGGTGGAATTTGCGCCTCAACAGCCCCTTTTAAAGGGAGGTTTGGATCGTTCGAAACTTTCACGGCGCCATAAAAGAAAAACACCCCAATTTCGGGGCGCAGGTTTTTAAAACCGTTTTGGGGAACCGGGGGGGAGATTTAGTTATTCCCGAAAACTGAGGGGCTGTTTAAAAACCGAAAAACCTCCTAGGCAAAAAAACGGCAACGTGCCCATCCCCCAATGAAAGCAGGGGGGCCCGGTTAAAGACCATCAAAAGTGTCGGGGGGACTGTTCAACGCCCCCAGCCCCATAAGGGGGGTTCCCCAACCCCCCACTTTTGGACCGGAAAGCTTTTAAAAGGGCCTGATCCCCGGGGGGCCGACGGGGTTTTCGTCGCCCCACAACACCCGGTGATCAGGGGCCTGATCCACCAGGGGCCTGGTCAACCGGGCCCGGGGGGGGACCCCGAAAAATTTTTCCAGGAAACTCCCGGTAGTGCGGGAGAGATAGTGGAGGGTGCTGACACACTTGCACCTGAAGGAGTTGGCCTCCCTCTCGCAAAGGGCGTTGAAACCACAAGGGGATGAGGAGCAGGGGTCATCCGGGGTCACTGGAGCTGAGGAGGTCATACATCATACAACTCAGCAATACAACACACACACAAAAGCTACACAACTACTAAATACGCTGTCGGTATAGTAACACGATTTATAAGGGACATTGTCGCAAAGATGAAAGCACAGTAATATGTGGTAGGAAGACACACTAATGTTATGTGCTAATGTTAAAAACATTAATAAGAATGCAGCCTCTAGAAATGTTATAGCAAAAATGAGATATTATTCAAGATTAATGAGGTAGTGTAACATTAATTTAGATGACTTTTGCATTTAGAGGACCACAGGGATAAGTACTGGTTAAGTTAGTGATGTCTTACTGGTGGCGAGAAGAACACAGCGAGAGAAGGGATCACCAGTGAGGTGTGGTGGGCAGGTACATGTGGGACTGTGGTGCTTAACAACGCACTCGGCATGCACCCCACATGCACCTGGGCATGGGTCCACGCACTTGTTGCGAGAACATGCCTTATCACGGCTACAGTCTGAATTAACCACGCACTCGTGTCGACAAAGGTGATAAGGGTTACCGAAGAGGCCAGGTTTACAGGTGCAGACAGCTACACCCGTCTGGTCACTACAGTCAGCTCCGTGACCACAAGGTTCTCGATCACATGGGTTCTCTTCTTCTTCCTTCTGGGGAGGGCTCACTGCTGTAAATTGTACAACAGTTACCATTAGTAATGGTGAAAAGTGTGAAAACTCTTACCTGAGGACTGGATTAAGCAGGTGTAAATGGGACAAAGAGAGACTACTTACTAGTAGGCGGCTCGAAGCAGCGTATGAAGGGGTCGCCTGTGAGATGACTGGGGCAGTAACAGATGGGGTTGTGGTTGATCACCTCACACAGTGCATCAGTGCCACACGTGCCCACACAAGGGTCGCGGCACATTTGGTTAACGCAAGCCAGTACCGTCTCACAGTCAGAGTTGACTATGCATTCAGGTTGACAGTTAGGAGGCTTGCCAAAGTAGGCAGGAAGGCACTCACAGATTGGGCGATTGTGGGAGACATGGCACTTGGAGTTGGGTCCACAAGGACTGGGGCTGCAGAGGTTCACAGGGGGCTGGACAGATACTGCAACGTTCATAAGTTAATCTTTAGTCCCTCAAATTTAACCATATAGACAAGAAATAAATGATATCCTTGAAGAACCAGTTCATAATGCTAACTCATCTTATGCTAATGATATCAAAGCAGTGAGAACAACCATGATGCTGAGCACACAGCAGCTTACCATCACAAACTCAGCATTCCATATTATGGCACAAATACAGGCTTTGTAGTATAGCAATTACAAATTAAACAGTTGGGTCAATGAGAGCTCAAAAATATAAATAACAAATATGTGCAATACTTAAAAGTATTTATTAGTCTATGTGAGCTGATACAAATTTGTGAAAGTTTCTGATGTGACTTAACTGATACACCTGAGTATTACAGACCCTGTGTGATATACGGCGAGAAAGATACTTACTGGCCTCTACACGACAAGCCTGGTAGGGGTCACCAGTGTGACCAGCCTTGCAGTAGCATACAGGAGCATGGTTCACGACCTGGCACTCAGCACTGATGCCACATGTGCCAGGACATGGGTCCAGGCACTTCTGGTTGATGCAGGCCAAATAGAAAGGACAGTTTTGGTCAGCAGTGCACTCTGGTTGGCAACTATCATATGGGTTGCCATAGTAATCTGGGAGACAGCGACACTCGCCACTTGGGCTGATGGGCAGGCACTCTGCATTCTGGCCACACGGGTTAGGCTCACATGGCACTTGTACCCCAGGAACCACCGGTGGCGGAGCTGCAATACACAATCAACAAATGTGTGAACAAGACATCACATCACATGGAGACTCATAAGAAGAGCAAAATACAACTCATTGACTTGACTTGACTCATTCCAGACATGATGTCTGGTAATATATACATAATGAAGGGAGATATCAGGTAGAGAATGCAAGTGATGTCTTACATGGAGTGCTGGCAGCAATTGGATGAGGAGCACAGAAAATATATGGGTCACCCTGACTATCTGGTGGACAGTTGCAGATAGCGCGATGATTGACAACTGTGCAGAGAGCAGTGGAGGCACAGGCTGATGGGCAGGGGTTTATGCACTTGTTGCGCACACAGGTGTAGCCGCCTTTACAGTCACTGCTGAGCACACACTCGGGACCACAACCCACATCAGGGTTACCAAAGTAACCTGGGCGACACTCACAGGTGTAGGTATTGACAGAGATGCGGCAGATGGTGTTGGAGCCGCAGGGATCTGGAGAGCAGGGATCGAAGGGGCGGGCAGGTGGTTGAGGCATGACCACCACAGGTGTGGGGGTTGTGCCTGGCTCACCATTCACCGGAACGATGGGTGTCTCCTCATGTGGTGGCCGTGTGCCAGGCAAGGGTGGTAGTGTGGTCGGTGGGGCTGGTGGGAAGGGTATGGTGACGGGTGCAAGAGTGCAGCGGGTGAAGGGATCACCAGTATAGCCCACTATACAGCTACACACTGGGTTGTGATTGATAACGCGACACTGGGACTGGATGCCACAGGTGCCCTTGCAGGGATCAACACAGCGGTTGTTGACACAAGCCATCAGCGTGGAGCACTCAGCATGCACCACACACTCTGGACGGCATGCAGGTGGGGTGCCCATATACCCAGGCTGGCATGAACACTGGTGTTGCAAGCTGACCTCTCGACATATTGCATTTGGTCCACAGGGATCTCCAGCACATGGACTGCGAGGTGGTTCAGGTGGCAGCAACGCTGTAAAGACGAGTGTACCAGTTACCACAGCAACGCCTCATAATATCATTACAACTCACCACACAATTGCTCATCTGCTTATAACTTTGCAAACTTATAAGCTATCTTAGCTATGCTATATGCACAGACACTGTACAAAAAAGTACATGCCAAACTATACATTAAATTAAGAAAGAAAAAGTGCAGGTAAATTAGGAAAGTAAACAGGCTTACGCCCTTGCAGACTTCATGTGAGAGAAGTCTGCAGTGGAGGAGAGGTATGCAGTGAAAGGAGGGGGGTCTGCAGTGATGACAGACTTTAAAAGTACTTACGTAGATAAAATCTGCAGTGGAGGAAGGAGTCTGCAGTGGAAACAGGAGTTCCTGAAGTACTTACATTGGTAAGGTCTGCAGTGGAAGTAGATGTATATGGAGTACTTACGTGGGAGAGATCTGTAGTGGATGAAGAAGTCTGCAGTGGAAATTGGGGTCTCTGCTTACGTTTGAGTGGTCTCTAAAGTACTTACGTAGGAGAGGTCTGCAGTGGAAGTAGGGGTCTCCAGTGTAGCCCTGGTTGCAGGAACACACGGGGACGTGTATCATTACCCTACACTGGGCATTACGGCCACACACGTCTTCCACACAGGGATCAACACACTCATGCCTCACACATGCCTTGCCCAGTGGACACTGGTGGCTACTGATACACTCAGGGTGGCACAGAGTTGTCGGGTCTCCCAGCAGACCTGGCAGACAGGAGCAGACAGGACGGCCGGCTTTGAGGCGGCATGAGGCACTGGCCCCACACGGTGACGGCTGGCAGGGGTCAGACTCAGCTGTGGCAATAACCCGCCAGTGTTATTACAGTCTCGTACATAACTCAGTAACATTACCCACCACTCACCATCAAGAACACACAGCATAGCTGTAACACGCAGAACCTCCAGTATTACCTTTGATATAATTAAATATTATAGGCTACAAATCCTAGGGTAACCTGCAGCAGGCAGCAGCTAAGTGATCACAGACCTCCCTGACCACAGGCAGCATGGAAACATTCATCTTATAGTACTAATATGACGGTGTCCGTGGCATTCAGCAAGTGTACAGATGATACACTGATGTCAGCAAGCGAGCTGATATCAGTGTATCATCTGTATATGTCACATGCAAGCTATCAACCATACGAGAGAGGCAGTCAGAGTGTTCCTGTCTGTCCAGCCATGACAGGTAGTATGAGTATTCCTGTCTGTCCAGCCATGAGAGGTAGTATGAGTATTCCTGTCTGTCCAGCCATGAGAGGCAGTCAGGGTGATACTGTCTGTCCAGCCATGAGAGGCAGTCAGGGTGATACTGTCTGTCCAGCCATGAGAGGCAGTCAGGGTGATACTGTCTGTCCAGCCATGAGAGGCAGTCAGGGTGATACTGTCTGTCCAGCCATGAGAGGCAGTCAGGGTGATACTGTCTGTCCAGCCATGAGAGGCAGCTTCAGTATTCTCAGAATGGATGCATATTATCTTCAACTTGTCACTGGTACCAGCAACCACTCCAGGCACTCAGCAGTGAGTGTGGTGCTGGCAGCACCACACTCACTGCTGGCAGCACCACACTCACTGCTGGCAGCACCACACTCACTGCTGGCAGCACCACACTCACTGCTGGCAGCACCACACTCACTGCTGGCAGCACCACACTCACTGCTGGCAGCACCACACTCACTGCTGGCAGCACCACACTCACTACTGGCAGCACCACACTCACTGCTGGTACAACACTACTGACACAACACAACTGATACAACACTACTGACACAACACCACTGATACAACACTACTGACACAACAATACTGACACAACACTACTGACACAACAATACTGATACAACACTACTGACACAACACTACTGATACAACACTACTGACACAACAATACTGATACAACACTACTGACACAACACCACTGATACAACACTACTGACACAACACTACTGATACAACACTACTGACACAACACTACTGATACAACACTACTGACACAACACCACTGATACAACACTACTGACACAACAATACTGATACAACACTACTGACACAACAATACTGACATAACACTACTGACACAACAATACTGATACAACACTACTGACACAACAATACTGATACAACACTACTGACACAACAATACTGATACAACACTACTGACACAACAATACTGATACAACACTACTGACACAACAATACTGATACAACACTACTGACACAACAATACTGATACAACACTACTGACACAACAATACTGATACAACACTACTGACACAACAATGCTGATACAACACTACTGACACAACAATGCTGATACAACACTACTGACACAACAATACTGATACAACACTACTGACACAACACCACTGATACAACACTACTGACACAACACTACTGATACAACACTACTGACACAACACTACTGATACAACACTACTGACACAACAATACTGATACAACACTACTGACACAACACCACTGATACAACACTACTGACACAACACTACTGATACAACACTACTGACACAACACTACTGATACAACACTACTGACACAACACCACTGATACAACACTACTGACACAACAATACTGATACAACACTACTGACACAACAATACTGACATAACACTACTGACACAACAATACTGATACAACACTACTGACACAACAATACTGATACAACACTACTGACACAACAATACTGATACAACACTACTGACACAACAATGCTGATACAACACTACTGACACAACAATGCTGATACAACACTACTGACACAACAATACTGATACAACACTACTGACACAACAATGCTGATACAACACTACTGACACAACAATACTGACACAACACTACTGAGACAATAATGCTGATACAACACTACTGACACAACAATGCTGATACAACACTACTGACACAACAATACTGATACAACACTACTGACACAACAATGCTGATACAACACTACTGACACAACAATACTGACACAACACTACTGACACAATAATGCTGATACAACACTACTGACACAACAATGCTGATACAACACTACTGACACAACAATGCTGATACAACACTACTGACACAACAATACTGATACAACACTACTGACACAACAATGCTGATACAACACTACTGACACAACAATACTGATACAACACTACTGACACAACAATACTGACATAACACTACTGACACAACAATACTGATACAACACTACTGACACAACAATACTGACACAACACTACTGACACAATAATGCTGATACAACACTACTGACACAACAATGCTGATACAACACTACTGACACAACAATGCTGATACAACACTACTGACACAACAATACTGATACAACACTACTGACACAACAATGCTGATACAACACTACTGACACAACAATACTGACACAACACTACTGACACAATAATGCTGATACAACACTACTGACACAACAATGCTGATACAACACTACTGACACAACAATGCTGATACAACACTACTGACACAACAATGCTGACACAACACTACTGACACAACAATACTGATACAACACTACTGACACAACAATGCTGATACAACACTACTGACACAACAATACTGACACAATAATGCTGACACAGCAATGCTGATACAACACTACTGACAACAATGCTAACACAACAATGCTGACACAACACTACTGACACAACACTACTGACACAACAATGCTGACAACACTACTGACACAACAATGCTGACACAACAATGCTGACACAACACTACTAACACAATGCTGACACAACACTACTGACAACAATGCTGACAAAACTACTGACACAACACTACTGACACAACAATGCTGACAACACTACTGACACAATGCTGACAACACTACTGACACAACAATGCTGACACAACAATGCTGACAACAGTACTGACACAACAATGCTGACACAACACTACTGACACAACAATGCTGACAACACTACTGACACAATGCTGACACAACACTACTGACACAAAACTACTGACACAACAATGCTGACACAACACTACTGACAACACTACTTACACAACAATGCTGACAACACTACTGACACAACAATACTGACAAAACACTACTGACACAACAATGCTGACAACACTACTGACACAACAATGCTGACACAACACTACTGACAACAATGCTGACACAACAATGCTGACTCAACAATGCTGACACAACACTACTGACACAACACTACTGACACAACAATGCTGACAACACTACTGACACAACAATGCTGAGACAACACTACTGACACAATGCTGACACAACAATGCTGACACAACACTACTGACACAACAATGCTGACACAACAATGCTGACACAACAATGCTGACACAATGCTGACACAACACTACTGACACAACACTACTGACACAACAATGCTGACACAACAATGCTGACACAACAATGCTGACACAACAATGCTGACACAACACTACTGACACAATGCTGACAACACTGCTGACACAACAATGCTGAAACAACACTACTGACACAACAATGCTGATACAACACTACTGACAACAATGCTGACACAACACTACTGACACAACAATGCTGACACAACACTACTGACACAACAATGCTGAAACAACACTACTGACACAACAATGCTGACACAACACTACTGACACAACAATGCTGACACAACACTACTGACACAACAATGCTGATACAACACTACTGACACAATAATGCTGACACAACACTACTGACACAACAATCCTGACACAACAATGCTGACACAACACTACTGACACAACACTACTGACACAACAATGCTGACACTACTGACACAACAATGCTGACACAACAATGCTGACAAAACACTACTGACACAACACTACTCACACAACAATGCTCACACAACACTACTGACACAACAATGCTGACACAACACTACTGACACAACAATGCTAATACAACACTACTGACACAACAATGCTGACACAACACTACTGACACAACAATACTGATACAACAATGCTGGCACAACAATACTGACACAACAATGCTGACACAACAATGCTGACACAACACTACTGACACAATGCTGACACAACACTACTGACACAATGCTGATACAACACTACTGACACAACAATGCTGACACAACAATGCTGACACAACACTACTGACACAACAATGCTGATACAACACTACTGACACAACAATGCTGATACAACACTACTGACACAACAATGCTGATACAACACTACTGACACAACAATGCTGATACAACACTACTGACTCAACAATGCTGATACAACACTACTGACACAACAATGCTGACACAACAATGCTGATACAACACTACTGACACAACAATGCTGACACAACATTACTGACACAACAATGCTGACACAACAATGCTGACACAACAATGCTGACACAACACTACTGACACAACAATGCTGAAACAACACTACTGACACAACAATGCTGACAAAACTGACACAACAATGCTGACACAACACTACTGACACAACACTACTCACACAACAATGCTGACACAACACTACTCACACAACAATGCTGACACAACACTACTGACACAACACTACTGACACAACAATGCTGACACAACACTACTGACACACCACTACTGACACAACACTACTGACACAACAATGCTGACACAACAATGCTGACACAACACTACTGACACAACACTACTGACACAACACTACTGACACAACAATGCTGACACAACACTACTGACACAACACTACTGACACAACAATGCTGACACAACACTACTGACAACACTACTGACACAACACTACTGACACAACAATGCTGACACAACAATGCTGACACAACACTACTGACACAACACTACTGACACAACACTACTGACACAACACTACTGACACAACAATGCTGACACTACTGACACAACACTACTGACACAACACTACTGACACAACAATGCTGACACAACACTACTGACACAACACTACTGACACAACAATGCTGACACAACACTACTGACAACACTACTGACACAACAATACTGACACAACAATGCTGACACAACACTACTGACAACACTACTGACACAACACTACTGACACAACAATACTGACACAACACTACTGACACAACACTACTGACACAACACTACTGACACAACACTACTGACACAACAATGCTGACACTACTGACACAACACTACTGACACAACACTACTGACACAACAATGCTGACACAACACTACTGACACAACACTACTGACAACACTACTGACACAACACTACTGGCACAACACTACTGACACAACACTACTGACACAACACTACTGACACAACACTACTGACACAACACTACTGACACAACAATGCTGACACAACAATGCTGACACAACACTACTGACACAACACTACTGACACAACACTACTGACACAACACTACTGACACAACAATGCTGACACTACTGACACAACACTACTGACACAACACTGCTGACACAACAATGCTGACACAATGCTGACACAACAATGCTGACGCAACACTACTGACGCAACAATGCTGACACAACACTACTGACACAACAATACTGACACAACAATGCTGACACTACTGACACAACAATGCTGACACAACAATACTGACACAACAATCCTGACACAACAATGCTGACACAACACTACTGACACAACACTACTGACACAACACTACTAACACAATGCTGACACTACTGACACAACAATGCTGACACAACAATACTGACACAACACTACTGACACAACAATGCTGACACTACTGACCAAACAATGCTGATACAACACTACTGACACAACAATGCTGACACTACTGACACAACAATGCTGACACAACAATGCTGACACAATAATGCTGACACAACAATACTGACAACACTACTGACACAATGCTGACACAACAATGCTGACACAATGCTGACACAACACTGACACAATACTACTGACACAACACTACTGACACAACAATGCTGACACAACAATGCTGACACAACAATGCTGACACTACTGACACAACAATGCTGACACAACAATGCTGACACAACACTACTGACACAACAATGCTGACACAACACTACTGACACACTACTGACACAACAATGCTGACACAACACTACTGACACAACACTACTGACACAACACTACTGACACAACACTGACACAACACTACTGACACAACAATGCTGACACTACTGACACAACAATGCTGACACTTCTGACACAACAATGCTGACACTACTGACACAACAATGCTGACACTACGGACACAACAATGCTGACACTACTGACACAACAATGCTGACACTACTGACACAACAATGCTGACACAACACTACTGACACAACAATGCTGACACAACACTGCTGACACAACAATGCTGACACTACTGACTCAACAATGCTGACACAACACTACTTACACAACAATGCTGACACTACTGACACAACAATGCTGACACAACAATACTGACACAACAATGCTGACACACTACTGACACAACAATGCTGACACAACACTACTGACACAACAATGCTGACACAACACTACTGACACAACAATGCTGACACAACACTACTGACACAACAATGCTGACACTACTGACACAACAATGCTGACACAACAATGCTGACACAACACTACTGACACAACAATGCTGACACTACTGACACAACAATGCTGACACAACACTACTTACACAACAATGCTGACACTACTGACACAACAATGCTGACACAGCAATGCTGACACTACTGACAACAATGCTGACACAACAATGCTGACACAACAATGCTGACACTACTGACACAACAATGCTGACACAACAATGCTGACACAACAATACTGACACAACAATGCTGACACAACAATACTGACACAACAATGCTGACACAACAATGCTAACACAACAATGCTGACACTACTGACACAACAATGCTGACACAACAATACTGACACAACAATGCTGACGCAATGCTGACACAACAATGCTGACACTACTGACACAATGCTGACACAACAATGCTGACACAACAATGCTGACCCAACAATGCTGACACTACTGACACAACAATGCTGACACAACAATGCTGACACAACAATACTGACACAACAATGCTGACACAACAATACTGACACAACAATGCTGACACAACAATGCTAACACAACAATGCTGACACTACTGACACAATGCTGACACAACAATACTGACACAACAATGCTGACGCAATGCTGACACAATGCTGACACTACTGACACAATGCTGACAACAATGCTGACACAACAATGCTGACACAACAATGCTGACACAACAATGCTGACACAATACTGACAACAATACTGACACAACAATACTGACACAACAATACTGACACAACAATACTGACACAACAATGCTGACACAACAATGCTGACACAACAATGCTGACACAACATACTGCTGGTCAACCACTGATCTTACAACATTCGTCTCTAAGAAACTATAAACTATGTGCTCTTGATAGTTTCTTACCATAATGTATTTTATTTTCTTTCATTGATAATTTTCCATGGGTACAGAGTTTTAAAAGTATATAGAGTGAAGGTGGAGGATGACTTACTAGGGGGAGGAGCAGGGTTGCAGCGGCTGAGGGGGTTGCCTGTGTAGCCTGTGGGACAGCTGCACACGGCCTGGTGGTTGAGCACCTCACAGAGAGCATGCAGGCCACACGCCCCAGGACATGGCTCCACGCACTTGTTCTTCACACAGTCCAAGTAGCGAGGACAGTCAGAGTCGACAGTGCACTCAGGCTTACAAGCCACATATGGGTTACCATAATGGTCACTCATACAGGTGCATACTGCCACACCACCCTGCACTGAGCACTTTGCATTAGTGCCACAGCCGCTCAGTGTACAAGGATCAGAGACGGCTGGAAGGGATGGGTGTGGGACCGCTGCAAGAAGACCCAATAGAGTTACTCCAGAAACACCAGAGATGAGCTGCTGTTGCTCTTTAATGAGCCACTGATGCTCATTATAATACAAGGAAGCTGTCTGGAGACAGCTGAAAGTCAGTCCTGAGAGTCGATGAGCAGCCACTCCCAATGGAGCCTGATGTATACGATACGAAGATTGAAAGGGGGAAGACTAGTGCTTCTGCAGTGTGTATGACATTATCATATTATTAATATGAGGCAAAGAAAATGTTTTTCTTTCAGGTGAGAGCAGCATTACGAGCAGCGCTCATCGGCCCCCATGACATAGACTGGAAATCAGAAAGAGTAAGAATATAGTGTGATGCTTACAAGGACGAGCTGGAAGACAGAGAGAGAGTGGGTCTCCTGTGTATTGTGGTCGACACGAGCACACAGGGCTGTGCTGGATCACGCGACATTCTGCGTCCATGCCACATGCACCAATGCATGGATTAATGCACTTGAGGCTCACGCAAGCTTTTTGTGCCGCACATTCACTATTGACGACGCACTCAGGGTGACACCTGGGAGGGGAGCCCAGATAACCTGGAAGACAGGTACAACTGGCTCTCCCACCCACCTCACGACACTCAGAGTACTGACCGCAGGGGGACAACGTGCAGGGGGAGGCAGGGGCTGGGGCCACAGCTGCTGGGAAAGGCAAGCCATGAAGTAATTATCTCCACACTACCAAGCCACTAAACCAAGTTATTATAATTACATATCATGCTTTGAAAATAACATGCTAAAACAGCTACTTCTGTACTGAAGAAAAAGTTATGGTGAAAATATCATGCAAATACTAATGAGAATTATTTTTAGATAAAAATCATGCAAGTACTAGAGAGAAAAGTTTAAGAGAATATATTGAATTAATACATAAGAAAGAACAGGAAGGTTCATACGTGTATAAAGAGAACAAGCAAGGTAAGGGTCGCCGGAGTAGCCAGGTTTGCAGGAACACTGTGGACGGTGGTTGATGACCATACAGGAGGCACGGCGGCCACAGGTGCCAGGGCATGGGTCCACACACCGCTGCTGTTGGCACGACCTGTCCAGCCGGCAGTCCAGGTCTCGCTGGCATTCTGGTCGGCACCCCAAGTAGGGGTTGCCCACCAGGCCAGGGAGGCAGGCACAGATGGGAAGACCAGCTGAGATGCGGCACTGTGTGTTGGTGCCACAGGGACCGGGTGAGCAGGGGTCAGCCTCGACTAACACCGAGGGAGCTGTGGGTACACCACTACTGTACACAAACTACAACTAAGCAAATTACATGCATATACTACTGTACATTTCAAAATTAAGTAAGAAAGACAGACACGGAAGAGTGATCTTACATGTAACAGGAGATGGGAGTTGAGGCACTGGGCGGCATCTTATGAAGGGGTCACCTGTGTGTCTCACTGGGCAGCTGCATACTGCACGGTGGTTCACCACACTACACTGAGCCTGAGGGGCACATGTGCCTGGGCATGGATTGACACACCGCTGGCGTATGCATGCTAACCGCACTGCACAATCAGTATGCACTACGCACTCCGGTCTGCAACCCAGGTATGGATTGCCAAAGTAACCAGTAGCACAGACACACACCTCATGGTTCATCCTGATTTGGCAGCGAGCATTAGTGCCACAGGGGCTGGGTACACAGGGTGTAGGCTTAATAGGCTTAGCCACAGGTCGTGTGGGGCGTGAGCAACGAGTGTAGGGGTCCCCCAGGAGGCCTGGGTGGCAGCGACACACAGGGCTGTGAGAGACCACCACACACTGAGCCCCCATACCACACACACCTGGGCAAGGATCTGTGCACCGGTGGGAGGCACATGCCAGATGGGCAGGGCAGTCACTGTTGACAATACACTCTAAGCAGACTGGGATGTCTCCCTGGCTGGTGCACACCTCCCAGGGCAGGCAGGGACAAGGTGAACACGGTGACGCTGCCACTGGCCCGGAAGCTACAAACACATCGTGCAAGTCATGCATTTATGTAACTAAACTAGTATAGCAGCTATGAAGAAAATTATAATACAGAGATAAGAATATATACAAATATTTCTACACAGAAAAGATAAGATATGATGAGATTTGAGAGAGACAGTGAGAGAAGAAGACTCACGAGGAAGGTGACACTGGGAGTAGGGGTCCCCAAGCATGCCTGGGGGACAGGAGCAGCGTGGCTGGTGCTGAACCACCTGACACACAGCGTCGTCGGCACAGGTGCCTGGGCAAGGATCTACACACTTGTACCCACGGCAACTGCTGTCATAATGGCAGTCACTGTTGGTGACACATTCAGGTCGGCAGCCGAGGAGTGGGTCGCCCACTAGGCCAGGGCGGCAGGTACAGTGAGCAGTGTTGCCCACCACCCGGCACTCTGTGTTGTCCCCGCAGGGGCCTCCCTGACTGCACGGAGATACGTCTGCTGCTATGCAAGAGGATCAGAGTTAGAGTCAGGGCAAAGTCAAGGTCAAGGAAAGTAGAATAACACAAGAGGCTTTAAATAGGCTAAACTATAACATGCTAAAAGTTGAGAGAAATGTGAAACATGCAGTATTATTGTACAAGATAAAGTTTAGATCATGCAAGGACATGCAGGCATGCTCACATGGGGTGGGGGAGGGGCGGCAGGCTGAGTAAGGGTCACCAGTGAGGCTCTCTGGACATGAGCACACAGGGCGGTGGTTGAACACTTGACAGGTGGCCAGGAGCCCACACCTGCCAGGACATGGGTCCACGCACCTCTGCCTCACACACGCCAAGTTGTTGGTGCATGCACTGTCTGTGTAACACTCGGAGGAGCACCGGACGTAGGGGTCACCCAGCAGTGGCGCAGGACATGTGCACACTGCCCGTCGTCCTTTACTTCGGCAAATGGCATGCAGACCACATGGGTTCGGCCAACATGGACTAGACACAGCTGGGGGCCGCTCTGATGCTGTGAAGGAGATGCTCACCTCTTAATATATGCAGCACACCCACACATGTTTACACTACCCTACACTCATTTACACCATACACTTGTGCACTGTAACATAACACACCCTCTTCATATGTGCATATGGAGAGGACCAGATATAATAATGAATAAAAAAAAGATTTCAGAAGTTACCTGCTCATGAGATCCAGTGATATGTAAAATGACCATAATATAGACTGAGACTTGCATGGGAGGAGGGGAAATGGGAGATGTTAATAGGGACAACCTGAGAGATAAACAAGTCAGAGATGCTACAGCAAGTCATCAAGACCCAAGAGAGTGGGAGGTGTGACTCACCCACAGCACAGCGGATGAAGGGGTCACCCGTGAGATGCTTGGGGCAGTAGCAGATGGGGTTGTGGTTGACTACTTCACAGAGGGCAGCAATGCCACACACTCCTGGGCATGGGTCCACACACTTCTGCTTGCGGCACGCTAGGTTCTGAGGGCACTCTGTGTTCAGGATGCACTCTGGCCGACATCTGCAACAATCTCCTTTTGTTATTACTTTCTTCCTCTTGCACACACTCAACCATCTATCCAGCCATTAATCCAGTTAGCCACTGACCCACCTAACCAGTCTAAGTTACCTACCAATTAATAATTCAGGTGATCAACACATTATAATGACCCAGGTGATGAGGAAGCTAGTGAGGCAGGTGAGGGAGATATAGGGGGTACTCACGCAGATGCAGGCGGATTGCCGAAGAAGCCGGGGAGGCAGGAGCAGGTTGGGCGAGAGTCTACCACCCGACACTGTGAGTTGGGCCCACACTGGAAAAGCTCACATGGGCGCTCCTCAGAGGCAGCTGGAAGGAGTGCTGAGAGAGACAAGTAGATTTAGCAGGGGCAAGGAAGTGCAAGGTAGAGTTATAAAAACGGCCAGTGATTGTACAATGAAGACTTTGGTACATGGCTGTAGAAGAAACACTTGTAGTGTAAGTTATATAATTGTCAATATAGAGTATATCAAAAGCCATAGAGACAGTGTGTGAAGTAATAATTACGTTGTTGTGGGTGACAGCGGGTGTAGGGGTCACCAGTGTAGCCTGAGTGACAGAAGCAGTTGGGCTGGTGCCTGAGAACATGGCAGTCAGCATTGAGGCCACAGGAGCCAGGGCAGGGATCGACACATAATTGATTGACACAAGCCCGGCTCAAGGGGCACTCAGAGTTGATGGTACACTCAGGTCTGCAGCCTGTGTAGGGGTTACCCACATAACCTGGAGTGCAGGAGCATGTGTAGAGTTCGTCTTTTGCAGAGCACTGAGCATAGGACCCACACGGGGACCCAGTGCATGGGTCTGACTTTTGTTCTGGAGGAAATACTGGCTCAGGTTCAACTTCAACCAGAGCTGAGGAAGTAACACAAATTATCAATAACACTTCTCTCCTATATTAGTCTTATGCTACTCTAACTGTTAATACAAATTAACAAAGCCTGCATAAAACTAAACACCAACAACAATAATAATAGTAATAATGATAATATATTATTATTATTATTATTATAAGCATAACATTAATGCTATTAAACACATATTTATACAGAAAAGTGGTGAGGTTGCCTATTTCACTTTTGCACATATGAGTTGAGTGCCAACACATGAGAAAGATAGGTTAGAACTTGGGAGGAGAAGTTCCTTATTTCTTACTGAGGGTGCATCTGTAGAAGGGATCTCCAGTATAGCCTGCTGGACAGCGACACACAGGGTTGTGGGCCACTACATCGCAGAGAGCCTGCAGGCCACAGGTACCCACACATGGATCGCGACACCGTCGATCATCACAAGCCTCCTTCATGGGACACTCAGCATTGGTCACACACTCAAACTTGCATCCAGATGGCACATTAGGATTGCCGAAGGTTCCTGGGAGGCACTCGCACACAGCAACTTTACCCTGAGCACGGCATTCTGTGTTGGGGCCACAGGGGTTTGGCATGCATGGGTTGATCACTGCGTGAGGTGGCACAGCTATAAGGGGCAGGCAGAGAACAAGAGTGGATAAGGTATTTTGTCTAGATGACTTGATGTAAACATTAAACAACAGATATTATAAGCTCTTCTATTTTACTTATTATGTAAAAATGACATAAGAATGACTTAATACAAATATATTACGAGGACAGGTGAAAAAACCACAACAACAATATTGGGGAATTAAGAAGAGGTCCTTCATCTCTCGTGAAAGTTCCATGCATGTTCCCTCTCAACCATAAACTGAATTGCACTTATCAACTTATGAAATGTCACAGTGATACCTCTGAGAAGGAAATACATTTATAAATATGTAAGCAAGATTAACGAATAAAGGAGACTTACGAGCAATTGGTCGAAGTTGGCAAGCAGAGAAGGGGTCACCCATATATCCTTCAGGACACACACACACAGGGTTGTGGCTGATGACAGAGCACAGTGCTTCGTTACCACAGGTGCCTGGACAAGGGTCTCGGCATTTCTGGCTGATACAGGCCAAAGTCAATGGACAGTCACTGCTGACTACACAGTCGGGACGACACTGAACATATGGGTCTCCTCTAAAGCCTGGTAGGCAGGTACAGAGAGCAGTGGTAGCCGTTGGTGTGCAACGAGCATTCTCCCCACAGGGGTTGGGCTGGCAGAGCACTGCCACTGGTGGTACTACAAAACAGAACATTATTAGTCTAATTATACACGACCAGAATATGATAAATATTGTTGAAAGCATTTACTAGCATACTCCAAATTCATTTTCACACTGGCAGATAAATTGAGAGATAAAGTGATAGATGTGACCTACTGGGTGTGAGCGGAGTTTGTAGACACAGCCTGAAGGGGTCACCAACGTAGCCGTCAGGGCAGGAGCAGATGGGGTTGTGGTTGAGCACTTTACAGATGGCATCAACACCGCACGAGTCCGCACAAGGATCAATACAGCGCTGGTTGATGCATGCACGAGTGGTGACACAGTGAGAATTGATGATACACTCAGGAGTGCACCCAAGCTCAGGCTCTCCATAGAATCCACTAAGACACACGCACGATCCTACACCATCAAACACTTGGCACTCAGCATTGGCACCACAAGAGGGAGTGCAGGGTGCCACAGGTGGTGCAGGTGGTTGAGGCTCCTCAGCCACTAGAGTGGAGACACATAAGACAAACATTTAACATAAAACATTACTAGCAAACACTAGTTAAGTGGTCTACACTGACCAACCACAAACACACAGGAAAGTTACCACTATGCAATATACACACGAGTACAATATACATTAATATACATTAATAGCAAGGAATATGAGGTGAGAAACTTACCCTTTTCGAAGCAGCCGCTGAAGGGATTACCAGTGAGGCCGTCAGCACACCTGCAGATGGGGTTGTGGGCCACCACGTTGCAGAGGGCACCGATGCCACATGAACCTACACATGGGTCGACACACTTCAAGTTGATGCATGCCTTACTCATGGGACAGTCTGAGTTGATGGTACACTCTGGGCGACATGGGGAGCCCATGAACCCAGGGAGGCAGGAGCACACATTTTGGGTGTTGTCGGGTGTGGGGCGACACACAGAGTTGGGCCCACATGGGTTGGGCTCACATGGGGTCAGCACAGGTTTTGGTAGCACAGCTGATGCAGGGAAGTAACAGATTAATATTACAGGTTCTTCATTAAATCACTGTGTTAAATTTATTTCTAAGTTCTTGACATACTTCAACAAACTGAGAATAACATCTTAATACTCAGTCACCACACTTATATTAATACCAAATAATATGCAGATAAGAAAATGAAGTTCATCTGTAAGTGAATTAATCCCCTAGAGTTTACACTATTGTGAGTACATGATGAAATGTGACAAATTTGGAGACTAAGAGACATTTAACCCAAATGGTGATGTTATATTACTGTGCAAAACATACTGCATGGTAAATGTTATTATTATATTTATAAAAGTAACTAAGCCTTATAGGCCATTCAGCATCTCTTGGAAAGTGTTAAATGTCAGAATGTATAAAGTAGATGTGAAGTATACACATCTACTTTATGTAATTGCTGCAATTACTTTAAGTGGATCATCCTCATCCTCCCTCCCTCTCTCTCCCTCTCTCTTTCTCCCTACAGAAACACTTAATGCTCACGTTTGGTTACACAGAACCTGAAGGGGTCGCCTGTAAGGTGGCTGGGACAGTAACAGATGGGGTTGTGGTGGACAACATCACATAGAGCATTGGTGCCACACAATCCAGGGCACGGATCGCCACACTTCTGATCAATACATGACTTGTCATCATCACAGTCGGCATTACTAACACATTCAGGACGGCAGCGGTCTTTAGGGTCACCAATGTAGTCGCCGATGCAGGAGCAGATGGGCTTGGAACCCTCCACACGGCACTCTGTGTTCAGACCACATGGAGATGGCGAACACGGGGTGATTTGAGGCTTTGGAGTTACTTGTTCCATAGGAGAGATAGGCTCTGTTAATACATCACAGCGTGTGTAAGGGTTCCCCTTAAATCCAGCAGGACAGAAGCACACTGGGCGGTGAGTATTGACTTCACAAAGTGAGTTAATGCCACAGGCACTTGGACAAGGGTCGATACAATGAGTGTTGACACAGGCTAGGTCATGGCTGCAGTCATCATCAACAGTGCACTCAGGCTTGCAACCACTGTCAGAATTGGCCTCGCCAAAGAAGCCAGGAGTACAGGAGCACACTGGATAGTTGTTGGCTCCAATTGAGCACTGGGTGTTGGGGCCACATGGATTGCGCTCACAGGGGTTGTCAGGCTTTGAGCGGCAATGAACCTGTGGATCACCATCATATCCCTCCAAACACCGACAAAGAAGACTGTTGCCACGAACGTAACACTCAGCATTTTGCCCACAGATGCCAGGGCCACAACTTGGAGGTGGCACTGTTGGGGAGGACAGACTAACATCAACATTTACCATCCACAGATTCAGACTAAATATACTATACATAAAGGCATGCACCATCAACAAAAATGTGGAAAAAAAACAAATGACTGACCTTTGCAACCAGTAAAGGGGTCGCCAACGAGGCCAGGACGGCAGACGCAGAAGGGACTCCTGTTAGGGTCACAGAGAGCTCCGTCTCCACATGGGGAAGGTACACATGGGTTTATGGGAGGCTCACAGCCTCGGATGGTGTTGGGCTTGCCCACAAAGCCTGGCTTGCATGTGCATCGATGGTAGCCATTCACCACATTACAGTCGGTGTTGGGTCCGCAGGGCGATGGGTGGCAGGGGTTGGCAGGGGCACTGCAGGGCTCGCTAGGTGGGTTCCCCACAAACTCTGGCAGGCAGAAACAAATGGGTGCCCCACCCACAATACGACACCCAGAGTTGGGACCGCACTGGTTGGGCTCACAGTCCTCACCCTCGGGAACTGTTGACCAGAATTAATATACTGTATTAAACAAAATTATTAGACAGAGAACATAAGGCAAAGATAATATTTTAATTTTAAAGGATGCAGAGTGAAGTGTTGAGCTTAAAAAACCTTGTGTTTTAAGTACAAACATTACTGTATTGTGCTTTAGTTTAAATGGAGACAAAAGGATGGGAGTAGTGAAGACTCACTGCACTTTTCGAAGGGGTTACCAGTGGTGCCACGAGGACACACACAGATAGGGTTGCCATCGTCCAGCTCACAGAGAGCACCCTCACCACAGGGGTCAGTATCACATGGGTTGATGGGCACCTGGCAGCTCCTGAGAGGGTCACCTACATATCCAGGAGGGCAGCGGCAGGTGGCACGGTGGCTGGCCACCTCACACACGGCATTACGGCCACACCTGCATGGGTCCTGGCACTGATTGTTGATGCACGCCTGGTTGGTGGGGCAGTTGCTGTTGTCTCGGCAACCCACAACTGTCAATATAACACATTAATATTACCTGTTGACCATGCTATGTGGTCACTCCAGTACCTGGTAATATACATGTTGACCATGCTATGTAGTCACTCCAGTACCTTGTAATATACCTGTTAACCATGCTATGTGGTCACTCCAGTACCTGGTAATATACCTGTTGGCCATGCGATGTGGTCACTCCAGTACCTGGTAATCACTGTTTTCAAAGCAATTGTAAATATTTTTGCATGTTATGCAATATAAATAAAAACTTACTGTGAAAAATGCATTAGTTAGGCATGCAGAAAAGAGAAAACATAAGTTATGAGAGAGAATGTAATGTGGTAGGGGTAACTTACGTATGGCACACTCGATGTTAGGGTTGCCACTGTAGCCGGCAGGGCACTGACACTGTGGCCGGTGGTCGATAGCTTGGCAGATGGCAGTTGGGGCACATGTCCCACTCTCGCAAGGGTCAAGGCACTTGCGTGTAAAGCGGTCACAAGCCTTGTTGGAGGGACAGTCTTCGTTGTACTGGCAGCCGATCGTTGGGATGGTCACTGGGCAAGCAAGAATAATGGAGGACGTTTTTACAAAAAATACATAAGGTAAATATTAAGCTATGATGTGTAACTGAAGGAAGTCTCCTGAAAAAAATAACATGAAGGCGGAACCGGGACACGCGAGTATATACATGCAGAAAGCTGCATCTTCTATCAAAATTTCTCTACACCGGAAACGGATATCCGAAAAACGCAGCACGGGAAAGTCGGGGTAACTGAAAACAATAGCTGACAGAAGTTCAAGTTGGGTAAAGTTGGGTGACAATGTACCCCCAACACTTTGTTACTGAGACAAGAGAGCAACAAGGTGCGAGCAGTACACCACATGTATCTGTCCACGCACACGTACACACACACACTTCTACACACCAATATTTATGCATATTTAAATATTTATAAAAAGGATAATTTAATATAGAATATACTAAAGATGATGAGAGACAGAATGTAATATAAACTAGAGTTATTTCATGCTGAGAAGATACATTTAGTAGAGATGTGAGCATTAAAGGGGGCTGTCAAGGCTGTATTGTGCACTGTTTCCAGTACTCAACATCATTATTACTTTACTCTCGAAGTGCTAAACCTCTGAGGGTTGTATAGCACCTGGGGTGTGGGAGGTAATCAAGTTTGGTCAGAGAAAGGGAAGGGTACCTCAGTTTCTTGGAACAGGAACCCTGGAGGAGCATGAAGGCACCATCCCCTTTGAAGATTTGGTTAGTGAGGAGAGGTTACAAAAGATGTGAGGGGTCCATCACGAAGAACACTACCAAGATCAGTCAGTCAGGTGTCATGCATTAGGTACCCAGCAGACACTCCACAGGTGGTGAGAGGTAGACAGGAACACCCTCTCACATCACCTAGGTCAGTCAGGTGTCATGCATCAAGTAGCCAGTAGACACTCCGGAAGTGGTAAGTGAAAAAGATGGGGGCCCTACCAGGGCTGTCAGTCAGGTGTCATGCATCAGATAGCCAGTAAACACTCCAGAAGTGGTGGGAGGGAGAGAGACCAGCAAGAGATGTAGTCTTGGTGATGTGGGTTACCTGGTGTGCACAGGTCTCGCGGGTCACCTTCGTACCCGTCTGGACACTGGCAGATGGTGCGGTGGTTGATGACGCGGCAGCGGGCACCCACGCCGCAGGGAGGTGGCACTGTGGTGCAGGGGTCACGGCACTCCCCAGACACACACGCCTCCCGCAACTCGCACTCGATGTCCGACAAGCAGAAGCCAGTGACTGAAGGGGTGTCAGAGTCAGGGGTTGCAGAGGTGTCAGAGTCAGGGGTGTCAGTCACAGTCAATTAGAAAGTAACAGCAGAAGCTTGAAGGCTTCACTAAACACTATTGGGGTGAACTATAATAGATTCAACAGGTACATCAATATCTTCATAAGTCACAACACAAGAGAGAGTGATAGCAGTACATCTTACTTGGTTCACAAGCAAGTCGAGGGTTCCCCGTAAACCCAACAGGACAAAGGCAAATGGTAGTGCCAGCCTCTGCTTGGCAGAGTGCATCACTTCCACAGTCCTGGCAGGGATCTCCGCACGTGCCGTTACGGCAGACACTCCCGTGTGGGCACTGAGTATCGGCCTGACAGCCACTCCTGATGCATCCCACCTCCGGGTTGCCAGTGTAGCCTGGCAGACAGAGGCAGACAGGGCGGTGTTGATGGACCTGGCAGAGGGAGCCCCTAGGGCAAGGCGCCACCCCACATGGGTTACTACACACACGCTCGATGCATGCCTTGTCTGCCGGGCAGTCAGAGTTGTAGCCGCAGGTGGGAAGTGGTGAGCACCCCTGGAGAGGCACGCCCGTGGTACCTACAGGACACGTGCAAGAGGCAACGTGGGCCAGAGCACGACAGATGGCTGTGGGCGGGCATGGGCTGCTGCCTTCCCTGCACGGGTTCACACACTGACCACTATAACATTCTTCACCGGGTGAACAATCATCAGGAGTGAGGCAGCCAACTGTTCGTCAACACAGTAAAATGAACAGGGAGGTGTTAGTACTGTTGGATCCACCAACACTATTACCCTGAGCTATTTTAGCTAGCGTCACTATCGTGAGTACTAACCGAGCGTTA
Source organism: Cherax quadricarinatus (assembly GCF_038502225.1). Taxonomy (NCBI): domain Eukaryota; kingdom Metazoa; phylum Arthropoda; class Malacostraca; order Decapoda; family Parastacidae; genus Cherax; species Cherax quadricarinatus. Next base: position 2,012,126 of record NC_091335.1, read on the forward strand.
ACACCATTGCTTCTATCCCTACATTCATTACAATATTGTTAATTATATTATTCTAAATCTAAATATTAACTATGGATGCACTTGCTGTAATAAAAACAATAGCTATGTCAGGTGAACTAGAATGTCGCATATGAATTCAGTCATGTCTACAGCATCAAATATTAATAATACAGCAAAAGTTTAATAACACATATTAATGATTATTACAAAACAACACGTACAAACAGGTTAGGAATTGTAAACGAGAGTGTTAGAGTGGGATGTGAGGTAGTATGTTTGGGTATAGTATTATACTGAGGTAAGTGTGTGTGGTGGGTTGTTGAGGCTGGACCTGGCAGGAGTTGCACTACAGTGTACCAGGTCCTCTCACCACTTCTCACACACATCAACCCTCAAATTATACAAAACAAGGTTAGGTTGTGAAAGAAGTTCTTTAGAGTGGCACAAAGTGCTTCCTCCTGAACAATGACTGTTGGGTGTAACTTATCAACCCTTGAGAGGACGGTAAAGATGTAAGGGTGAGAGAGGGGTAGAGAGTTAGGTTGGGAGTGTAACTTACCGGGGGAGCATCCCTTGATAGGATCACCCTGGAAGCCGTTGCGACACCTGCACTGAGCACTATGGTCACTGTTGATACACTCTGCGTTAGAGCCACAGGGATCATCCTCGCACGGGTAACGACATTCGTTGTTAATACAAGCTTGTGTTGAGGGACACTGGTCGTCTCCTCGGCAGCCGGCAGCTGAGAGGGGCCAGGTTAGTAGGGGTCTTCACACCAGGCTACAATAACTATATCATGTGAGAAAGCTACCATTTATGTATATTATCACAATAGATGCATTAGTGAATATCAAATATGAGCCAGGAGGAGGAGGAGGAGAGAGAGTGAAGCATGCGAGAGTGATGTAACGAGAAAGATATAACAAGAGGAAGCCAGTAATCTTACTGATGACATTGTCAAGGCCGCACAAGATATAGGGGTCACCAGTATAGCCCGGCTGGCAGGTACACAGGGGTCGGTGTGCCAGGGTGTGGCAGGTGGCCCTGGCAGCGCAGGGGTTGGCCAGCTGGCACGGGTCACGGCACACACGGTTATAACACACCTGGTGGTCAGGACACACCAGGTCGGAGGTGCAGCCGGGAGCCGGGGTGGGCGCTAGGTCAGGAGAGGTACAGGTAGTGGTCAGCAGAGGTCACATGGGTGGGTGGGTGAGTGAAGACAGCAGGTTACACCACACTCCTGCCCTCATTCAAGTTTTCAGCACTGTAAGACTCATGAATAAGCTGAGTCTATGTCAGGAGATGATGGTGAGTATATGTCAGTGTCAAGTTGTGGTAGTGATGGTGGAGAGTATATGTCAGTGTCAAGTGGTGGTAGTAATGGTGGAGAGTATATGTCAGTGTCAAGTGGTGGTAGTGATGGTGGAGAGTATATGTCAGTGTCAAGTTGTGGTAGTGATGGTGGAGAGTACATGTCAGTGTCAAGTTGTGGTAGTGATGGTGGTGAGTATATGTCAGTGTCAAGTTGTGGTAGTGATGGTGGTGAGTATATCTCAGTGTCAAGTTGTGGTAGTGATGGTGGAGAGTATATGTCAGTGTCAAGTGGTGGTAGTGATGGTGGAGAGTATATGTCAGTGTCAAGTGGTGGTAGTGATGGTGGAGAGTACATGTCAGTGTCAAGTGGTGGTAGTGATGGTGGAGAGTACATGTCAGTGTCAAGTTGTGGTAGTGATGGTGGAGAGTATATGTCAGTGTCAAGTGGTGGTAGTGATGGTGGTGAGTATATGTCAGTGTCAAGTGGTGGTAGTGATGGTGGAGAGTATATGTCAGTGTTAAGTTATGGTAGTGATGATGGAGAGTATATGTCAGTGTTAAGTTGTGGTAGTGATGGTGGAGAGTATATGTCAGTGTCAAGTTGTGGTAGTGATGGTGGTGAGTATATGTCAGTGTTAAGTTGTGGTAGTGATGGTGGAGAGTATATGTCAGTGTCAAGTGGTGGTAGTGATGGTGGAGAGTATATGTCAGTGTCAAGTGGTGGTAGTGATGGTGGAGAGTATATGTCAGTGTCAAGTGGTGGTAGTGATGGTGGAGAGTATATGTCAGTGTCAAGTGGTGGTAGTGATGGTGGAGAGTATATGTCAGTGTCAAG